>NW_023330839.1:0-47144 GCF_011100685.1 Canis lupus familiaris | reverse complement strand
CGGGAGACGGGGGCCCGTATTTAAAATCTTGATTCCTCAACTTGATATGCGGCATAGCAGTCTGGTGGAGCCTCATGGCACGAAGTTCGTTTTCCACCGTTGGACATCGACAATGAGGAGCCGGTAAAGTGTAACTAAATCTTGTTCCCCACAACTGGGAAGGGTGGGCCTCGACCTGATACAAATGACATAAAACTATTGCTCCCCACGTTTGAGGTGTCGTGAGGACACACAAATGTGTAAATTCCTGATACACTTGGTCCACCGGACCTAGGATGCCGATCAATTATGGTGGGAACCTGGGATGACGCCGGTTGTCCACCACACTGGGGTACTCACCTTGCCCGTGTGACGGGTACGTCGTAATCCCGACAGTGAACCACCGAACCAGGGACGCAAATGTTGACATGTGGGTGTTCGTTGGGAGACAGGTAAGGTCCCCTTTACCTGGTGGACGTCGTGTACCAAAGCACCACGTCGGAGGCACCAAGGGGGGGTGGCAACGGCGGAGAACAGACACATTGTGCTCTGTAGACATACATTGGACAACTGCGCGTGTGTGTCGCATGCGAACCAAGGATATAACGTTGGGGTGATGGTAAGGGTGTGATGCCAGCAGTGTTGACCAAGGTCAAACAAACCATGGACCTGTGGGGGTGGACGGGGGGGTGGGGGGGGCGGTTCCGGGGGGGGGGGGTGGGGCGGCCGTTTGGGGGGCGACATACTAATGGCCTTGATGAAATGCGTGTAGAGTTCGCATAAACCATGTTCGCTCGGGTCGAACCGACAAAGTGCGCGTCCCGTGTGAACTTGGATCCACGAAAACAGCCGTGTTACTAGACACACTGTTGAACCCGTGGGGTGGAATTACGGTATGCACCCATTGGGGCTGGGTCGTCACACCCTAAATCATGGAATAAATATAATTTATGTCCCCAGGCCGGAATGTACCTGATTGCTGGATGGGAATGAAAGGGCGGTGCGAGATGATCTTGGCCCTGCAACACGGACCTTTTGACTGCTTAGTTCTATCAATGACGCTAGGGGGGAGGCACTGAGAAGCCATAACCATCGTGGATCGTGTGTCCTACGAACCTGGATCATCCCGGTTGGTGGGATACACGTTTGGCGTCATAGGTTTGCCACAACGGGACTGTAGAAGGGCTTCACCTTGACCGTGATGACAATGCTGGATCAAATCTCTAGCGGTGGGCAACGTGGGGCGCAAAAACATGACCTGGGTGGACAAAAAGGGGGGTTCTAGGTCCGCCGCATGGGCGGGTTATGTCACCTGGACCAGGTGATTCTGGTACCCCTCTAGGCCTCAACCAGATCTGGGGACTCTGGTCCTCAACTGGGCCTCACCTGGAACTAGTGAATATGCTCCATCTGGGCCTCATTTGGACCTGGTGACTCTGGTCACTACCTGGGCATCATCGGGACATGTTTCCACTGCATGGCCTGAAGGTTGGCCTCACCTGGATCTGGTAACTCTGGTCCCAACCAGGGCATCATCGTGACATGGTTCCTCTGCATGGCCTGCATTTTGGCCTCACCTGGACCTGGGGAGAGGGGTTGCCAACTGGGCCTCACCCATACCTGGTGACACAGGTCCCACGTGGGCCTCACGTGGACCTGTTGAATCTTGGCCTTACCTGGTCCTCACCCGGAACTGGTAAGTCTGGGTCACCACCTGGAAGTCACCTGGACCTGGTGAATCTGGTCCCCAACTGGGCCTCACCAGTCCTGGTGAATTTGTTGCCCACCTGGACCTGATTGCTGTGGACTCCTTCTTGGCCTCACCTGGAACTTGTGACTTTGATCCTAACTGGGCCTCACCCAGATCTGGTGACTCTGGTCCTCACCTGAGGACCATTATGATCTGGATACTCGGTTCCACACCTGAGCCTCACCTGGACAGGATGACTCTTAATCCCCTCTGGGCCTCAGCCTGACATGGTGACTCTGGTCTCCATCTGGATGTCACCTAGACCAGGTGAATCTGGTACCACTCTAGGCCTCAACTTGACCTGGTGACCCTGGTCCTCAATGGGCCTCACCGGGACCTAGTGAACATGCTCCAAACCTGCGCCTCATCTAGACCTGGTGACTCTGGTTCTACCTGGGTATCATCGGGACATGGTTACTCTCTTCCCCACAGGGACTGACCTGATCCTGGTAACTCTGGTCCTGACTTTGGCCTCTTCTGTACCAGGTGACTCTGGCTCCACCTGGGCCTCACCTGTAACTGGTGACTCTGATCGTATGCATGGCCTCACCTGACCTGGTGACTGTGGTTCCCATCGGGACCTCACCTGGACCTCATGTCTCTGGTCCAAACTGGGCCTCACCAGGACCTTGTGTCTCTGGTACCCCATGGATAGCATCAGGATATGGTTACACTGTTCACTAACAGTGAACCAGCTGGACATATTACTCTGGTCTTCACCTGGGCCTCACCTGGACATGGTGATTGTGGTCTGCACCTGAGACTACCCTGGATCTGGTGACTGTGGTCCCCACCTGGGCTTCACCTGGATTTGCGGACTCCGGTCCCCATCTGGGCTTCACCTGGCCCTGTTGACCATGGTCCTCAACTGGGCAAAATTGGGACCCGGTGTCTGTGTTCCACAATGGACCTCACCTGAACCAGTGACTCTGGTCCCCCTCTGGGTGTCACCGTGCCCTAGTGACTGTGAACCCCATTTTGGCCTGACTGGGACCTGCTGACACTGGTTTCCACCTGCGCCTGACCTCGAACTGTTTACTCTCGGTTCTTTCAAGGGCCTCCCCTGTACCTGGTGATCCTGGTCCCCACCTGGGCCTCACCTGGACGTGGTGACTCTTTCACCACCGGGGACTCACCTGGACCTGGTTACTGTGTTCCTCACCTGGGCCTCAAGTAGATCTGTTGACCATGGTCCCCAAGCGGCCTCACATGGACCAGTTGCCTCTGATCCTCACCGGGGCCTCACGTGTACCTGGTACTCTGGTCCTCACCTGGGCCTCATCTGGACCTAGTGACTCTGGTCCCTACCTTGGCTTCACCTGGATCTGATGACTCTGGTCCCCACCTGGACTTCACCTGGATCTGTGACTTTGGTCCCCACCTGGACCTCTTCTTGTCCTGCTGACTCTCTTTCCAACATGGACCTTACCTGGATCTGGTGACTCTGGTCCTCAGTTTGGCCTCACCTGGACCTGGTGTCTCTCGTCCCGACTTTGACCTAATTCAGAACTGCTGAATATTGCCCCACCTAGGCCGCACCCAGACCTGGTGACTCTTGTCCCCAGCTATGCCTCAATTCGACTTGATGAATCTCCTCCTTACGTGGGCCTCACATGGACCTGGGACTCAGCTGGATTGAGTGGCTCTGGTTCCCACAAGGGGCTCACCTGATACTGGTGACTGTGGTCTTACTATGCCTCACCAGGACCTAGTGATTCTGTTCCCATCTGGGCCTGCATGACCCTAAAGACTCTGGTCCTCACACAGGCATCATTGGGACCTGGATACTCTATTCCACACCTGGGCCTCATTCTGACCAGGGACTCTGGTCCATTCTGGGCTTCAAACTAAACTGGTTACTCTGGTTCCCCCTCTGGGCCTCACCCTGACCTGGTGACTCTGGTCCCCATCTGGATGTCACCTGGACCAGGTGATTGTAGTACCCCTCTAGGCCTCAACCAGATCGGGTACTCTGGTCCTCAACTGGGCCTCATCTGTACCTAGTGAATATGCTCCATTTGGGCCTCATTGGACCTGGTGACTCTGGTCCCTTCCTGGGCATCATTGGGACATGGTTCCAATGCATGGCCTGCAGGTTGGCCTCACCTGGACCTGGTAAATGTGGTCCCTACCTGAGCATCATCAGGATATGGTTTCTCTGCATGGCCTGCAGTTCGGCCTCACCTGGACCTGGTGTGTGAGGATGCCACCTAGCCCTCACCAATGCATGGTGACACAGGTACCCACGTGTGTCTCACTTGGACCTGGTGAATCTGGTCCTTACCTGGTATTCATCCGGAACAAGTAACTTGGTCACCACCTGGGAATCACCTGGATCTGGTGAATCTGGTCCCCATCTGGGCCTCACCCAGTCCTGGTGACTTTCTTACCCACCTAGATCTGATTGCTGTGGACACCTTCTTGGCCTCACCTGGAACTGGTGACTCTGATCCTAACTGGGCCTCACCCAGATCTGGTGACTGGTCCACACCTGTGGACAATTATGACATGGATACTCTCTTCCACACCTGAGCCCTCACCCTGACATGGTTGTCTCTGGTCCCCATCTGGATGTCACCTAGACCAGGTTGAATCTGGTACCCCTCTAGGCCTCAACTAGAACTGGTGACTCTGGTCCTCAATTGGGCCTCACCGGGACCTAATGAATATGCTCCCCCAACTACGCCTCATCTGGACCTGGTGACTCTGGTTCTACCTGGGCATCATTGGGACGTGGTTACTCTATTCCCCACTGGGACATACCTGATCCTGGTAACTCTGGTCCTGACTTTGGCCTCTTCTGTCCCAGATGACTCTGGCTCCACCTGGGCCTCACCTCTAACTGGTGACTCTGATCCTAAGCATGGCCTCACCTGACATGGTGACTGTGGTTCCCATCGGGACCTCACCGGGACCTCATGTGTCTGGACGCATCTTGGCCTCACCAAGCCCTGGTGTCTCTGGTATCCACCTGGGTAGCATCAGGATATGGTTACACTGTTCACTAACAGTGACCCAGCCGGACCTATTAACTCTGGTCTTCACCTGGGCCACACCTGGACATGGTGACACTGGTTCCCACCTGGGTCTCACCTGGACATGGTGAGTCGGATCCCCACCTGGTCCTCACCTATACCTGGTGATTCTCGTTCCCACATAGACATCATGTGGACCTGGTGGCTGCAGTGTTTCTAGCTTCTCATGTACCTCGTGACTCTGCTCCCCACCAGGGCCTCACCGGGACCTGGTGAGTGTGGTTGCCACCTGCACCTCACCTGGACGGGGTGTGATTCCGGTCTGCACCTGAGACTACCCTGGAACTGGTGACTGTGGTCCCCACCTGGGCTTTACCTGGATTTGGGGACTCCGGTCCCCATCTGGGTCTCACCTGGTGTGTTGACATTGGTCCTCACCTGGCAAAAATGGACCCGGTGACTGTGTTCCACAACTGGACCTCAACTGGACCAGGTGACTCTGGTCCCCCTCTGTGTCTCACCGTGCCCTAGTGACTGTGAACCCCCACTTTGGCCTGACTTGGACTTGCTGATCCTGGTTCCCACATGCGCCTGACCTGGAACTGTGGACTCTGGATCTTTCAAGGTCCTCCCCTGTACCTTGTGATCCTTATCCCCACATTGGCCTCACCTGGACGTGGTGACACTTGTCACCACCGGGGACTCACCTGGACCTGCTTACTATGTTCGACACCTGGGCCTCATGTAGACCTGTTGACCATGGTTCCCAAACAGGCCTCACATGGACATGTTGCCTCTGATCCCCACCGGGTCTCACGTGTACCTGGTAACTCTGGTCCTAACCTGGGCCTCATCTGGACCTAGTGACTCTGGTCCCCACCTGGGCTTCACCTGAATCTGGTGACTCTGGTCCCCACCTGGACTTCACGTGGATCTGGTGGCTCTGGTTCCTACCTGGACTTCACCAGGATCTGGTGACTCTGTTCCACACCTGTACCTCTCCTGGACCTGGTGACTCTCTTTGCAACATGGACCTCACCTGGATCTGGGGACTCTGATCCACACATGGACCTGACCTGCATCTGGTGACTCTGGTTCTCAGTTTGGACTCACCTGGATCTGGCATCTCTCGTCCCCACTTTCACCTAACTCAAACTGCTGAATCTTGCCCCACCTCGGCCGCAACCAGACCTGGTGACTCTTGTCCCCCAGCTATGCCTCAATTCGACCTGATGAATCTGGTCCTCACGTGGGCCTTACATGGACCTGGGACTCAGCTGGATTAGAGTGGCTCTGGTTCCCACAACGGGCTCACATGATACAGCTGACTAGGTCTTATTCTATGCCTCACCTGCTCCTAGTGATTCTGTTCCTATCTGGGCCTGCATGGCCCTAGTGACTCTGGTCCTCACCCAGGAATCATTAGGACCTGGATACTCTATTCCACACCTGTGCCTCACATTGACCATGGACCTCTCGTCCCATTCTGGGAATTAAACTAAACTAGTTACTGGTTCCCCTTTAGGCCTCACCCTTTCCTGGTAACTCTGGTCACCCATTTGGCTTCACTTGGGCCTGGTGAAGCTGGTCCTTAGCTGGTCTCACCTGGATCTGGTGAATGGTCTCCACCTGGGCCTCACCTGGACTTGGTGAATCCTGTTGCCACCTGTGCCTCACCTGGACCTTGTGACTGTGGTCCCACCTGGATCTCACCTGGATCTGGTGGCTCTGGTTCCCATATGGGGCTCTCCTGGACCTGGTTCCTGTGGTCTCCATCTGGACTCACCTGGAACACAATGACTCTGATCCATATTTGGGCCTCTCCTGCAGCTGTTGACTATGGTCCTTACATGGGCATCATTGGGACCTGGATACTCTTTTATATACCTAGGCCTCACCTGCACCTGGTGACTTTGGTCCCACCGAGACCTCTACTGGATGAGGTGACTGGTTCCCACAGGGACCTCACCTGGACCTGGTGACTCAGGTCCTCATATGGGCATCATGGTACCTGGTTTCTCAGTTCCACATCGGGGCCTCACCTGTATCTAGTGATTCTCGTCCACCTCTGGGCCTCACCCTGACGTGGTGACTCTGGTCCCCACCTGGATATCACCAGAAACCGGGTGACTCTGGTCCCCCTCTGGGACTCACACGGAGATGGGGACACTGGTCCTCAACTGGGCCTCAATAGGACCTGATGAATCTACTCCTCACTTAGGCATCGTCTGGACCTTGTGACTCTTTTCCCACCTGGCATCAATGGGACATGGTTACTCTGTTCCCCACCTGGGCCTCACTTGGACATGATAACTTTGCTCCGCACTTTGGCCTAAAATGGTCTTGATGCCTCTTGCCCCCCATTAGGACTCAATCTGGACCTGGTGACTGTGGTCCCCACGTGAGCCTCTTGGACCTGGTGAATCTGGTCCTTACCTGGTCCTTTCCGAGACCCGGGGACTCTATCCCCACCTGGGCCTCACCTGGACCTGGTGAATCTGGTCCCCATCTGGGTCTCACCCAGGTCTGGTGACTTTGTTCCCCACCTGGACCTGATTGCTGTGAACTCTTTCTTGGCCTCACCTGCAACTGGTGACTCTGATACTATCTGCGCCTCACCCAGATCTGGTGACTCTGCTCCTCACTTGGGCATCATTGGTACCCTGGTGACTCTCTTCCACACCTGAGCCTCACCTGGACCCGATGACTCTGGAACCACTCTGGGCCTCCCCCTGACCTGGGGACTCTGGTCCCTATCTGGATATCACCTGGACCAGGTGATTCGGGTACCCTTCTAAGACTCAAGTAGATATGGTGAAACTGGTCCTCAACTGGGCCTCACCTGGACCTAGTGAATATGCTCCATCTGGGCCTTATTTGGACCTGGTGACTCTGGTCCCTACCTGGGCATCATCGGGACATGGTTCCACTGCATGGCCTGCAGATTGGCCTCAACTGGACCTGGTAAATATGGTCCCTACCTGAGCATCACCGGGACATGGTTCCTCTGCATGGCTTGCCGGTTGGCCTCACCTGGACCTGGTGAGTGTTATTGCCACCTGGGCCTCCCCCATACCTTTTGACTCAGGTCCCCACGTGGGCCTCTTGGACCTGGTGAATCTGGTCCTTACCTGGTCCTTTCCCAGAACTGGGACTCTGGTCACCACCTGTGCCTCACCTGGACCTGGTGAATCTGGTACCCCTCTAGGCCTCAACAAGATCTGGTGACTCTGATCCTATCTGCGCGTCACCCAGACCTGGTGATTCTGTTCCTCACCTGGGCATCATTGGGACCTGGTGACTCTCTTCCACACCTGAGCCTCACCTGGACATGATGACTCTGGAACCTCTCTGGGCCTCACCCTGACCTGGTGACTCTGGTCCCCATCTGGATGTCACCTGGACCAGTTTATTCTGGTACCCTTCTAGGCCTCAACCAGATCTGTTGACTCTGGTCCTCAACTGGGCCTCACTTGGACCTAGTGAATATGCACCATCTGGGCCTCTTTTGGAACTGGTGACTCTGGTCCCTACCTGGGCATCATTGGGACATGGTTCCACTGCATGGCCTGCAGGTTGGCCTCACTTGGACCTGGTAAGTCTGGTCCCTACATGGTCATCATCGGGACATGGTTCCTCTGCACGGCCTGCAGGTTGGACTCACCTGGACCTTGACAGTGGCGTTGCCACCTGGGCCTCACCTATGCCTGGTGACAACAGGTCCCCACGTGGGCCTCACTTGGACCTGGTGAATCTTGTCCTTACCTGGTCCTCACCCGGAACTGGTAAGTCTGGTCACCACCTGGATATCACCTGGTCCTTGTGTATCTGGTCCCCATCTAGGCCTCACCCAGTCCTGGTGACTTTGTTCCCCACCTGGACCTGATTTCTGTGGACTCCTTCTTGGCCTCACCTGGAACTGGTGACTCTGGTCCCCACCTGGACCTCTCCCGGACCTGGTGACTTTCTTTCAAACATGGACCTCACATGGATCTGGTGACTCTGGCCCTCAGTTTGGCCTCACCTGGACCTGGTGTCTCTCGTCCCCACTTTGACCCAACTCAGAACTGCTGAATCTTGCCCCACCTAGGCCGCACCCAGACCTGGTGACTCTTGTCCCAAGCTATGCCTCAATTCGATCTGATGAATATGGTCCTCACGTGGGCCTCACATGGACCTGGGACTCAGCTGAATAGAGTGGCTCTGGTTCCCACAAGGGGCTCACCTGATACTGCGGACTGTGGTCTTATACTATGCCTCAACAGGACCTACTGATTCTGTTCCCCATCTGGGCCTACATGGCCCTAGTGACTCTGGTCCTCACCCAGGCATCACTGGGACCTGGATACTCTATTCCACACCTGGGACTCACTCTGACCATGGACCTCTGGTCCCATTCTAGGCCTCAAACTAAACTGTTACTCTGGTTCCCCCTCTGGGCCTCACCCTTACCTGGTGACTCTCGTCACCCCTTGGGCTTCAGTTGGGCCTGGTGAATCTGGTGCTTAGCTGGTCCTCCCCTGGATCTGGTGACTGGTCGCCACCTAGGCCTCACCTGGACCTGGTGAATCCTCTTGCCACCTGCGCCTCACATGGACCTAGTGACTGTTGTCCTACCTGGACATCACCTGGATTGGTGGCTCTGGTTCCCATATGGGGCTCTCCTGGACCTGGTTCCTGTGGTCTCCATCAGGCATCACCTGTACAAAATGACCGTGATCCATATTTCGGCCTCTCCTGGACCTGTTGACTCTGGTCCTTACCTGGCCATCATTCGGACCTGGATATTCTCTTATATACCTGGGCCTCACCTGGACCTGTTGACTGTGGTCCCACCTGGGCCTCACCTGGACGAGGTTGCCTGGTTCCCACAGGGACCTCACCTGGACCTGGTGACTCAGGTCCTCATATGGGCATCATGGGACCTGGTTTCTCAGTTCCACATCGGGGCCTCACCTGGACCTAGTGATTCTCGTCCCGCTCTGGGCCTCACCCTGACGTGGTGTCTCTGGTCCCCACCTGGATATCACCAGAACTGGGTGTCTCTGGTCCCCCTCTGGGACTCACCCGGAGCTGGGGACACTCCTCCTCAACTGGGCCTCAACAGGACCTGGTGAATCTACTCCTCACTTAGGCCTCATCTGGACCTGTGACTCTTTTCCCACCTGGCCTCAATGGGACATGGTTACTCTGTTCCCCACCTGGGCCTCACCTGGACATGATAACTTTGCTCCATATTTTGGCATCAACTTGTCCTGATGACTCTGGTCCCCCCACCTAGGCCTCAATCTGGACCTGGTGATTGTGGTCCCCACCTGGGTCTCACCTGGACCTGGTGACTCTCGTTCCCACATGAACCACAGCTGGACCTGGTGACTGTGGTGTTCTTGTAGACTCACATTTACCTGGTGACTCTGGTCCCCACTAGGGCCTCACCTGGATCTGGAAACTCTGGCCTGCAGGTTGGCCTCACTTGGAACTGGTGAGTGGGGTGGCCACCTGGGCCTCACCCATACCTAGTGACTCAGGTCCCCACGTGGGCCTCTTGGACCTGGTGAATCTGGTCCTTACCTGGTCCTCTCCCGGAGCTGGGGACTCTGGTCACCACCTGGGACTCACCTGGACAGGTGAATCTGGTCCCCATCTGGGTCTCACCCAGTCCTGGTGATTTATTCCCCACCTGGACCTGATTGCTGTGGACTCTTTCTTGGCCTCACCTGGAACTGGTGACTCTGATTCTCTCTGCGCATCACCCAGACCAGGTGACTCTGGTCCTCACCTGGGCATCCTTGGTACCTGGTGACTCTGTTCCACACCTGAGCCTCACCTGGACATGATGACTGTGGAAAATCTCTGGGCCTCACCCTGATCTGGTGACTCTGTTCCCCATCTGGATGTCACCTGGACCAGGTGATTCTGGTACCCCTCTAGGCCTCAACCAGATCTGGGGACTCTGGTCCTCAACTGGGCCTCACCGGTACCTGGTGTCTCTTGTACCCACCTGGTTAGCATCAGGATATAGTACTCTGTTAACTAACAGTGACTCAGCGGGAACTATTAACTCTGGTATTCAACTGGGCCACACCTGGACATGGTGACACTTGTTACCACCTGGGTCTCACCTGGACATGGGGAGTCGGATCGCCACCTGGTCCTCACCTCTAACTGGTGATTCTCCTTCTAACGTGGACATGATGTGGACCTGGTGGCTGCAGTGTTTCTAGCTTCTCATGTACCTCGTGTCTCTGGTCCCCACCAGGGCCTCACTGGGACCTGGTGAGTGTGGTTTCCACCTGCAACTCTCCTGGACCTGGTGATTCTGATCTGTACCTGAGACCTCCCCGTATCTGGTGACTGTGTTCCCCACCTGGGCTTCACCTGGATTTGGGGACTCCGGTCCCCATCTGGGCCTCACCTGGCCCTGTTGACCATGGTCCTCAACTGGGCAAAATTGGGACCCGGTGACTGTGTTCCACAACTGAACTTCACCTGAACCAGGTGACTCTGGTCCCCCTCTGGGTCTCACCGTGCCCTAGTGACTGTGAACCCCACTTTGGCCTGACTTGGACCTGCTGACCCTGGTTGCCACCTACGCCTGACCTCGAAGTGTTGACTCTGGTTCTTTCAATGGCCTCCCGTGTACTTGGTGATCCTGGTCCCCACGTGGGTCTCACCTGGACGTGGTGACTCTTGTCACCAACCGGGGACTTCCTGGACCTGCTTACTGTGTTCCACACCTGGGCCTCAAGTAGACCTGTTGACCATGGTTCCCAAGCCAGCCTCACATGGACCTGTTGCTTCTGATCCCCACCGGGGCCTCACGTGTACCTAGTAACTCTGGTCCTAACCTGGGCCTCTTCTTGACCTATTGACTTTGGTCCCCACCTGTGCTTCACCTGGATCTGGTGACTCTTGTCCCCACCTGGACTTCACCTGGATCTGGTGACTCTGGTCCCCACCTGGACCTCTCCTGGACCTGGTGACTCTCTTTGAAGATGGACCTCACCTGGATCTGTTGACTCTGGTCCCCATCTGGACCTCACCTGCATCTGGTGACTCTGGCCTGCAGGTTGGCCTCACCTGGACCTGGGGAGTGGGGTTGCCACCTAGGCCTCACACATAGCTCGTGACTCAGGTCCCCACGTGGGCCTCATTTGGACCTGTTGAATCTGGTCCATAGCTGGTCTTCTCCCAGACCCGAGGACCCTGGTCACCACCTGGAATAACCTGGACCTGGTGAATCTGGTCCAAATCTGGGCCTCACCAAGTCCTGGTGACTTTCTTCACCACCTGGACCTGATTGCTGTGGACGCCTTCTTGGCGTCACCTGGAACTGGTGACTCGGATCCTATCTGCGTGTCACCCAGATCTGGTGACTCTGGTCCTCACCTGGGCATCATTGGTACCTGGTGATTCTGTGCCACACCTGAGCCTCACCTGGACCCGATGACTCTGGAACCACTCTGGGCCTCACCCTGACCTGGTGACTCTGGTCCCCATCTGGATATCACCTCGATCAGGTGATTCTGGTACCCTTCTAAGCCGAACCAGATAGGTGAAACTGGTCCTCAACTGGGCCTCACCTGGACCAGGTGATTCTGGTCCCCCTCTGGGTCTCACCATGCCCTAGTGACTGTGAACCCCACTTTGGCCTGAATTGGACCTCCTGACCCTGGTTGCCTCCTGCGCCTGACCTCGAAATGTTGACTCTGGTTCTTTCAAGGGCCTCCCCGGGACCTGATGATCCTGGTCCCCACGTGGGTCTCACCTGGACGTGGTCACTCTTGTCACCACGGGGGACTCACCTGGACCTGCTTACTGTGTTCCACACCTGGGCCTCAAGTAGATCTGTTGACCATGGTCCCTAAGCCGGCCTCACATGGACCTGTGGCCTCTGATCCCCACCGGGGCCTCACGTGTACCTGATAACTCTGGTCCTCACCTGGGCCTCATCTGGACCTAGTGACTCTGATCCCCACCTGGGCTTCACCTGGATCTGGTGACTCTAGTCCCCACCTGGACCTCTCCTGGACCTGGTGACTCTCTTTCCAACATGGACCTCAACTGGATATGGTGACCTTGGTCCTCAGTTTGGCCTCACCTGGACCTGGCGTCTCTCGTCCCCACATTGACCTACTCAGTACTGCTGAATCTTGCCCCCACCTAGGCCGCACCCAGTCCTGGTGACTCTTGTCCCCAGCTATGCCTCATTTCGACCTGATGAATATGTTACTCACGTGCGCCTCCCATGGACCTGGGACTCAGCTGGATAGAGTGGCTCTGGTTTCCACAAGGGGCTCACCTGATACTGCTGACTGTGGTCTTATTCTATGACTCATCAGGACCTAGTGATTCTGTTCCCCATCTGGGCCTGCATGGGCCTAGTGACTCTGGTCCTCAGTCAGCCATCATTGGGACTTGGATACTCTATTCCACACCTGGGTCTGACTTTGACCAGGGACCTCTGATCCAATTCGGGGCCTCAAACTAAACTGGTTACTCTTGTTCCCCCTCTGGGTCTCACCCTTACCTGGTGACTCTGGTCAACCCTTGGGCTTCACTTGGGCCTGGTGAATCTGGTCCTTAGATGGTCCGAACCTGGATCTGGTGACTGGTCGCCAACTGGGCCTCTCCTGGACTTGGTGAATCCTGTTGCCATCTGCGCGTCACCGGGACCTTGTGACTGTGGTCCCACCTGGAAGTCACCTGGATCTGGTGGCTCTGGTTCCCATATGGGGCTCTCCTGGACCTGGTTCCTGTGGTCTCCATCTGGCCTCACCTGGAACACAATGACTCTGTTCCATATTTGCCCTCTCCTGGACCTGTTGAGTCTGGTACATACCTGGGCATCATTGGGACGTGGGTACACTCTTATATACCTGGGCGTCACCTGGACCTGGTGACTGTGGTCCCACCTGGGCCTCACCTGGATCAGGTGACTGGTTCCCACGGGGACCTCACCTGGACCTGGTGACTCAGGTCCTCATATGGACATTATGGGACCTGGTTTCTCAGTTCCCCATCGGGGCCTCCCCTGGACCTAGTGATTCTCGTTCCACTCTGGGCCTCACTCTGACGTGGTGACTCTGGTCCCCACCTGGATATCACCAGAACCGGGTAACTCTGGTCCCCCTCTGGGACTCACCCGGAGCTGTGGACACTGGCACTCAACTGGGCATCAACAGGACCTGGTGAATCTACTCCTCACTTAGGCCTCGTCTGGACCTTGTGACTCTTTTCCCACCTGGCATCAATGGGATTTGGTTACTCTCTTCCCCACCTGGGCTTCACCTCGACATGATAACTTTGCCCCACACTTTGGCTTCAACTGGTCATGATGACTCTGGTCCCCCCACCTTGGTTCAATCTGGACCTGGTGACCGTTGTCCCCGCCTGGGTCTCACCTGGACCTGGTGACTCAGATCCTCATATGGGCATCATGGGACCTGGTTTCTCAGTTCCACATCGGGCCTCACCTGGAGCTAGTGATTCTCGTCCCCCTCTGGGTCTCACCCTGACGTGATGACTCTGGTCCCCACGTGGATATCACCAGAACCGGGTGACTCTGGTACCCCTCTGAGACTCACCGGAGCTGTGGACACTGGTCCTCAACTGGGCCTCAACAGGACCTGATGAATCTACTTTTCACATAGGCCTCGTCTGGAACTTGTGACTCTTTTCCCACCTGGCATCAATGGGACATGGTTACTCTGTTCCCCACCTGGGCCTCACCTGGACATGATAACTTTGCTCCACACTTTGGCCTCACCTGGTCCTGATGACTCCGGTCCCACCACCTAGGCCTCAATCTGGACCTGGTGACTGTGGTCCCCACGTGGGTCTCACCTGGACCTGGTGACTCTTGTTCCCACATGAACCACACCTGGACCTGGTGAATGTGGTGTTCTTGTAGACTCACATTTACCTGGTGACTCCGGTCCCCACTAGGGCCTCACCTGGATCTGGTGACTCTGGCCTGCAGGTTGGCCTCACCTGGACCTGGTGAGTGGGGTCGCCACCTGGGCGTCACCCATACCTGGTGACTCAGGTCCCGACGTAGGCCTCTTGGACCTGGTGAATCTGGTCCTTACATGCTCCTCTCCCAGACCTGGGACTCTGGTTACCACCTGGGCCTCACCTGGACCTGGTGAATCTGGTCCCCATCTGGGCCTCTCCCAGGCCTGGTGACTTTGTTCCCCACCTGGACCTGATTGCTGTGGACTCCTTTTGGGCCTCACCTGGAACTTGTGACTCTGATCATAACTAGGCCTCACCCAGATCTGGTGACTCTGGTTCTCACCTGGGCATCATGGTACCTGGTGACTCTGTTCCTCACCTGAGCCTCACCTGGACATGATGACTCTGGAACCCCTCTGGGCCTCTCCCTGACCTGGTGACTCTGGTCCCCATCTGGATGTCACCTGGACCAGGAGATTCTGGTTCCCCTCTAGGCATCAACCAAATCTGGTGACTCTGTCCTCAACAGGGCCTCACCTGGACCTAGGGAATTTGGTCCATCTGGGCCTCATTGGGACCTGGTGTCTCTTGTCCCTACCTGGGCATCATCGGGACATGGTTCCACTGCATGGCCTGCAGGTTGTCTTCACCTGGACCTGGTAACTCTGTTCCCTACTTGGGCATCATCGGGACATGGTTCCTCTTCATGGCCTCCAGGTTGGCCTCACCTGGACCTGGTGAGTGGGGTGGAAATCTGGGCCTCACACATACATTGTGACACAGGTACCCACGTGGGTCTCACTTGGACCTGGTGAATCTCGTCCTTAACTGGTCCTCACCCGGAACTGGTAACTCTGGTCAAAACCTGGGAATAACCTGGACCTTGTGAATCTGGTCCCCATCTGGGTCTCACCCAGTCCTGGTCACTTTGTTCCCCACCTGGACCTGATTGCTGTGGACTCCTTCTTGGCCTCACCTGGAACTGGTGACTCTGAACCTAACTGGGCCTCACCCAGATCTGGTGACTCTGGTCCTCACCTGTGGACCATTATGACCTGGATACTTTGTTCCAAACCTCAGCCTCACCTGGACATGATGACCATGGATCCCCTCTGGGTCTCTGCCTGACATGGTGACTCTGGTCCCCATCTGGATGTCACCTAGACCAGGTGAATCTGGTACCACTCTAGGCCTCAACTAGACCTGGTGACCCTGTTCATCAACTGGGCCTCACCGGGACCTAGTGAACATGCTCCAAACCTGCGCCTCATCTGGACCTGGTGACTCTGGTTCTACGTGGGTATCATCGGGACATGGTTACTCTATTCCCCACTGGGACTGACCTGATCCTGGTAACTCTGGTCCTGACTTTTCCTCTTCAGAACCAGGTGACTCTGGCTCCACCTGGGCCTCACCTGTAACTGGTGACTCTGATCCTAAGCATGGCCTCACCTGACCTGGTGACTGTGGTTCCCATCGGGACCTCACCTGGACCTCATGTCTCTGGTCCCAACTGGGCGTCACCAGGACCTGGTGTCTCTGGTACCCACCTGGGTAGCATCAGGATATGGTTACAGTGTTCACTAACAGTGACCCTGCCGGAACTCTTAACTCTGGTCTTCACCTGGGCCACACCTGGACATGGTGACACTGGTTCCCACCTGGGTCTCACCTGGACATGGTGAGTCAGATCCCCGCCTGGTCCTCACCTGTATCTGGTGATTCTCCTTCCCTCATGGACATCATGTGGACCTGGTGGCTGCAGTGTTTCTAGCTTCTCATGTACCTCGTGACTCTGGTACCCACCAGGGCCTCACCGGGACCTGGTGAGTGTTGTTGCCACCTGGACCTCACCTGGACCTGGTGATTCTGGTCTGCACCTGAGACTACCCTGGATCTGGTGACTGTGGTCCCCACCTGGGCTTCACCTGAATTTGGGGACTCCGGTCCCCATCTGGGCTTCACCTGGCCCTGTTGACCATGGTCCTCAACTGGGCAAAATTGGGACCCGGTGACTATGTTCCACAACTGGATCTCACCTGGACCAGGTGACTCTGGTTCCCTCTGGGTGTGACCGTGCCCTAGTGACTGTGAACCCCACTTTGGCCTGACTTGGACCTGCTGACATTGGTTTCCACCTGCGCCTGACCTCGAACTGTTTACTCTGGTTCTTTCAAGGGCCTCCCCTGTACCTGGTGATCCTGGTCCCCACCTGGGCCTCAACTGGACGTGGTGACACTTGTCACCACCGGGGACTCACATGGACTTGCTTACTGTGTTCCACACCTGGGCCTCAAGTAGACATGTTGACCATGGTCTCCAATCCGGCCTCACATGGACCTGTTACCTCTGATCCCCACCGGGGCCTCACGTGTACCTGTTAACTCTGGTCCTCACTTAGGCCTCATCTGAACCTAGTTACTCTGATCCTCACCTGGGCCTCATCTGGACCTAGTGACTCTGGTCCCCACCTGGACTTCACCTGGATCTGGTGACTCTGGTCCACCACAGGACCTCTCCTGTACCTGGTGACTCCTTTCCAACATAGACCTCATGTGCATCTGGTGACTCTGGTCCTCAGTTTGGCCTCACCTCGACTTGGTGGCTCTCGTCCCCACTTTGACCTAACGCAGAACTGCTGAATCTTGCCCCACCTAGGCCGCACCCAGACCTGGTGACTCTTTTCCCCAGCTAGGCCTCAATTCGACCTGATGAATCTGGTCCTCACGTGGGACTCACAGGGACCTGGGACTCAGCTGGATAGAGTGGCTCTGGTTCCGGTAAGGGGCTCAAATGATACTGCTGACTGTGGTCTTATTCTATGCCTCAACAGGACCTAGTGATTCTGGTCCCCATCTGGGCCTCACCCAGTCCTGGGGACTTTGTTACCCACCTGGACCTGCTTGCTGTGGACACTTTCTTCGCCTCACCTAGATCTGGTGACTCTGATCCTATTTGCGCATCACCCATATCTGGTGACTCTGCTCTTCACCTGGGTATCATAGGTACCTGGTGACTCTGTTCCACACCTGAGCCTCACCTGCACATGATTACTGTGGATCCTCTCTGGGCCTCACCCTGACCTGGTGACTCTGGTCCCCATCTGGATGTCACCTGGACCAGGTGATTCTGGTACCCCTCTAGGCCTCAACCAGATCTGGTGACTCTGGTCCCACTTGGCCCTCACCAGGACCTGGTGTCTCTGGTACCCACCTGGTTAGCATCAGGATATGGTACTCTGTTAAATAACAGTGACCCAGCGGGAACTATTAACTCTGGTCTTCACCTGGGCCACACCTGGACATGGTGACACTTGTTTCCACCTTGGTCTCACCTGGACATGGGGAGTCGGATCGCAACCTGGTCCTCACCTGTAACTGGTGATTCTTGTTCCCACATGGACATCATGTGGACCTGGTGGCTGCAGTGTTTCTAGCTTCTCATGTACCTCGTGTCTTTGGTCCCCACCAGGGCCTCACAGGGATCTGGTGAGTGTGGTTTCCACCTGCACCTCACCTGGACCTGGTGATTCTGATCTGCACCTGAGACTACCCCGGATCTGGTGACTGTGTTCCCGACCTGGGCTTCACCTTGACTTGGGGACTCCGGTCCCCATCTGGGCCTCACCTGTCCCTGTTGACCATGGTCCTCAACTGGGCAAAATTGGGACCCGGTGACTGTGCTCCACAATTGAACCTCACCTGGACCAGGTGACTCTCGTCCCCCTCTGGGTGTCACCGTGCCCTAGTGACTGTGAACCCCACTTTGGCGTGACTTGGACCTGCTGACCCTGGTTGCCAGCTACGACTGACCTCGAAGTGTTGACTCTGGTTCTTTCAATGACCTCCCGTGTACCTGGTGATCCTGGTCCCCTCGTGGGCCTCACCTGGACGTGGTGACTCTTGTCACCCCCGGGGACTTCCTGGACCTGCTTACTGTGTTCCACACCTGGGCCTCAAGTAGACCTGTTGACCATGGTCCCCAAGCCGGCCTCACATGGACCTGTTGCTTCTGATCCCCACCGGGGCCTCAAATATACCTGGTAACTCTGGGCCTCATCTGGACCTATTGACTTTGGTCCCACCTGGGCTTCACCTGGATCTGGTGACTCTGGTCCCCAACTGGACTTCACCTGGATCTGGTGACTCTGGTCCCCACCTGGACCTCTCCTGGACCTGGTGACTCTCTTTGAACATGGACCTCACCTGGATCTGGTGACTCTGGTAGTCAGTTTGCCCTCACCTGGACCTGGTGTCTCTCGTCCCCACTTTGACTTAACTCAGAACTGCTGAATAATGCCCCACCTAGACCGCACCCAGACCTGGTGACACTTGTCCCCAGCTATGCCTCAATTCGACCTGATGAATCTGGTCCTCACGTGGGCCTCACATGAACCTGGTACTCAGCTGCAAAGAGTGGCTCTTGTTCACACAAGGGGCTCACCTGATACTGGTGACTGTTGTCTTAATCTATGCCTCACCAGGACCTAGTGATTCTGTTCCCCATCTGGGCCTGCATGGCCCTAGTGACTCTGGTCCTCACACAGGCATCATTGTGACCTGGATACTCTATTCCACATCTGGAACTCACTCTGACCAGGGACCTCTCGTCCCATTCTTGGCCTCAAACTAAACTTTTTACTCTGGTTCCCACTCTGGGCCTCATCCTTACCTGGTGACTCTGGTCACCCCTTGGGCTTCATTGGGCTTGGTGAATCTGGTCCTTAGATTGTCCTCACTTGGATCTGGTGACTGGTCGCCACCTGGGCCTCACCTGGACTCGGTGAATCCTGTTTCCACCTGCGCTTCACCTGGACCTTGTGACTGTGGTCCCACCTCGAACTCACATGGATATGGTGGCTCTGGTTCCCATATGGGGCTCTCCTGTAACTCGATCCTGTGGTCTCCATCTGGCCTCACCTGGAACACAATGACTCTGATCCATATTTGGGCCTCTCCTGCACCTGTTGACTCTGGTCCTTACCTGGGCATCATTGGGACCTGGATACTCTCATATATACCTGGGCCTCACCTGGACCTGGTGACTGTGGTCCCACCTGGGCCTCACCTGGACGAGGTTACTTGTTCCCACAGGGACTTCACCTGGACCTGGTGACTCAGGTCCTCATATGGGCATCATGGGACCTGGTTTCTCACTTCCACATCGGGGCCTCACCTGGACCTAGTGATTCTCGTCCCGCTCTGGGCCTCACCCTGACCTGCTGACTCTGGTCACCACCTGGATATCACCAGAACCAGTGACTCTGTTTCCCCTCTGGGACTCACCCGGAGCTGGGGACACTGGTCCTCATCTGGGCCTCAACAGGACCTGGTGAATCTACTCCTCAGTTAGGCCACGTCTGGACCTTGTGACTCTTTTCCCACTGGCATCAATGGGACATGGTTACTCTGTTCCCCACCTGGGCCTCACCTGGACATGATAACTTTGCTCTGCACTTTGTTCTCAACTGGTCCTGATGAGTCTGGTCCCCCCACCTAGGCCTCAATCTGGACCTGGTGACTGTGGTCCCCCCCTGGTCACACCTGTACCTGGTGACTGTGGTCCCCACCTGGGTCTCACCTGGACCTGGTGGTCTCGTTCCTACATGAACCACGCCTGGACCTGGTGACTCTGGCGATCTTGTAGACTCAATTTTACCTGGTGAATCCGGTCCCCACTAGGGACTCACGTGGATCTGGTGACTCTGGCCTGCAGGTTGGTCTCACCAGGACCTGGTGAGTGGGGTTGCCACCTGTGCCTCACATATACCTGGTGACTCAGCTCCCTACGTGGGCCTCTTGGACCTGATGAATCTTGTCCTTACCCGGTCCTCTCCTAGACCCGGGGACTCTTGTCACCACCTGGGCCTCACCTGGACCTGGTGAATCTGGTCCCCATCTGGGCCTCACCCAGTCCTGGTGATTTTGTTCCCCACCTGGACCTGATTGCTGTGCCCTTTCTTGGCCTCACCTGGACTGCTGAGTCTGATCCTATCTGTGCGTCACCCAGACCGGGTGACTCTTGTCCTCACCTGGGCATCATTGGTACCTGGTGACTCTGTACCACACCTGAGCCACACCTGGACATGATGACTCTGGAACCGCTCTGGGCCACACCCTGACCTAGTGACTCTGGTCCCCATCTGGATGTCACATGGACAAGGTGATTCTGGTACCCCCTAGGCCTCAAACAGATCTGGTGACTCTGGTCTTCAAAGGGGACTCACCTGTACCTAGTGAATATGCTCCATCTGGGTCTCATTTGGACCGGGTGACTCTGGTCCATACCTGGGCATCATCGGGATATGGTTCCACTGCATGGCCTGCAGGTTGGCCTCACCTGGACCTGGTAAGTCTGGTCTCTACCTGGGCATCATCTGGATATGTTTCCACTGCATGGCATGCAGGTTGGCCTCACCTGGACCTGGTAACTCTTCTCCCTACCTGGGCATCATTGGGATATGGTTCCACTGCATGGCCTGCAGGTTGGCCTCACCTGGACCTGGTGAGTGTTATTGCCACCTGGGCCTCACCCATGCCTGGTGACTCAGGTCCCCACGTGGGCCTCTTGGACCTGGTGAATCTGGTCCTTACCTGGTCCTTTCCCAGAACGGGGACTCTGGTCACCACCTGTGCCTCACCTGGACTTGGTGAATCTGGTACCCCTCTAGGCCTCAACAAGATCTGGTGACTCTGATCCTATCTGCGCGTCACCCAGACCTGGTGACTCTGTTCCTCACCTGGGCATCATTGGGACCTGGTGACTCTGTTCCACACCTGAGCCTCACCTGGACATGATGACTCTGGAACCTCTCTGTGCCTCACCCTGACCTGATGACTCTGGTCCCCATCTGGATGTCACCTGCACCAGGTGATTCTGGTACCCTTCTAGGCCTCAAATAGATCTGGTGACTCTGGTCCTCAACTGGGCCTCACTTGGACCTAGTGAATATGCACCATCAGGGCTCTGTTGGACCTGGTGGCTCTGGTCCCTACCTGGGCATCATCGGACATGGTTCCACTGCATGTCCTGCAGGTTGGCCTCACTTGGACATGGTAAGTCTGATCCCTACACGGTCATCATCGGGACATGGTTCCTCTGCATGGCCTGCAGGTTGGCCTCACCTGGACCTGGTCAGTGGGGTTGCCACCTGGGCCTCACCCATGCCTGGTGACACAGGTCCCCACGTGGGCCTCACTTGGACCTGGTAAATCTTGTCCTTACCTGGTCCTCACCCGGAACTGGTAAGTCTGGTCACACCCTGGATATCACCTGGTCCTTGTGTATCTGGTCCCCATCTAGGCCTCACCCAGTCCTGGTGAATTTGTTCCCCACCTGGACCTGATTTCTGTGGACTCCTTCTTGGCCTCACCTGGAACTGGTGACTCTGGTCCCCAGCTGGACCTCTCCCGGACCTGGTGACTTTCTTTCAAACATGGACCTCACATGGATCTGGTGACTCTGGTACTCAGTTTGGCCTCACCTGGAACTGGCCTCTCTCGTGCCCACTTTGACCTAACTCAGAACTGCTGAATCTAGCCCAACTTAGGCTGCACCCAGACCTGGTGACTCTTGTCCCAATCTATGCCTCAATTCGACCTAATGAATCTGGTCCTCACGGGAGCCTCACCTGGACCTGGGACTCAGCTGGATACAGTGGCTCTGGTTCCCGCAAGGGGCTCAGCTGATACTGCTGACTGTGGTCTTATTGTATGCCTCACCAGGACCTAATGATTCTGTTCCCCATCTGGGCCTGCATGGCCCCAGTTACTCTGGTCCTCACCCAGGCATCATTGTGTGATGGACCTAATGATCCTCACCCTGGATACTCTATTCCACACCTGGGCCTCACTTTGACCAGGGACCTCTGGTCCCATTATGGGCCTCAAACTAAACTGGTTACTCTGGTTCCCCCTCTGGGGCTCACCCTTACCTGGTGACTATGGTCACCCTTTGGGCTTCACTTCGGCCTGGGGTATCTGGTCCTTAGCTGGTCCGCACCTGGATGTGGTGACTGGTCGCCACCTGGGCCTCACCTGCTCTTGGTGAATCCTGTTGCCACCTGCGCCTCAACCTAGACCTTGTGACTGTGGTCCCACCTGGACCTCACCTGTATCTCGTGTCTCTGGTTCCCATATGGGGCTCTCCTGGACCTGGTTCCTGTGGTCTCCATCTGGCCTCACCTGGAACACAATGACTCTAATCCATATTTGGGCCTCTCCTGGACCTGTTGATTCTGGTCCTTACCTGGGCATCATTGGGACCTGGATACTCTCTTATATACCTGGGCCTCACCTGGACCTGGTGACTGTAGTCCCACCTGGGCCTCACCTGGACGAGGTGACTGGTTCCCACAGGGATCTCACCTGGACCTGGTGACTCAGGTCCTCATTTGGGCATCATGGGACCTGGTTTCTCAGTTCCACATCGGGCCTCACCTGGAGCTAGTGATTCTCGACCCCTCTGGGACTCATCCTGACGTGGTGACTCTGGTCCCCACCTGGATATCACCAGAACCGGGTGACTCTGGTCCCCCTCTGAGACTCACCGGAGCTGTGGACACTCGTCCTCAATTGGGCCTCAATAGGACCTGGTGAATCTACTCCTCACTTAGGCCTCGACTGTACCTTGTGACTCTTTTCCCACCTGGCATCAATGGGACATGGTTACTCTGTTCCCCACCTGGGCCTCACCTGGACATGATAACTTTGCTCCACACTTTGGCCTCAACTGCTCCTGATGTCTCTGGTCCCACACCTAGGCCTCAATCTGGACCTGGTGACTGTGGTCCCCACCTGGGTCTCACCTGGACCTGGTGACTCTTGTTCCCACATGAACCACACCTGGACCTGGTGACTGTGGTGTTCTTGTAGACTCACATTTACCTGGTGACTCCGGTCCCCATTAGGGCCTCACCTGCAACTCGTAACTCTGGTCCCTACCTGGGCATTATCGGGACAAGTTTCCTCTGCATGGACCGAAGGTTGGCCTCCCCTGGACCTGGTGAGTGGGGTTGCCATCTGGGCCTCACCCATACCGGTGACACAGGTCCCCACGTGGGCCTCACTTGGAACTGGTGAATCTTGTCCTTACCTGGTCCTCACCCGGAACTGGTAACTCTGGTCACCACCTGGGAATCACCTAGACCTGGTGAATCTGGTCCCCATCTGGGCCTCACCCAGTCCTGGTGACTTTGTTCCCCACCGGGACCTGATTGCTGTGGACTCCTTCTTGGCCTCACCTGGGACTGGTGAGTCTGATGCTATGTGGTCCTCACCCATAATCGGTGACTCTGGTCTTCACCTGTGGACCATTATGACCTGGATACTCTGTTCCACACCTGAGCCTCACCAGGACAAGATGACTCTGGATCCCTCTGGGCCTCAGCCTAACATGGTGACTCTGGTCCCCATCTGGATGTCCCCTAGACCAGGTGAATCTGGTACCCCTGTAGGCCTCAACTAGACCTGGGCATTCTGGTCCTCAACTGGGCCTCACTGGGAACTAGTGAATATGCTCCCCTCCTGCGCCTCATCTGGTCCTGGTGACTCTGGTTCTACCTGGGCATCATCGGGACATGGTTACTCTATTCCCCACTGGGACTGACCTGATCCTTGTAACTGTGGTCCTGAATATGGCCTCTTCTGTCCCAGGTGACTCTGGCTCCACCCGGGACTCACCTCTAACTGGTGACTCTGATCCTAAGCATGGCCTCACCAGACCTGGTGACTGTGGTTCCCAATGGAACCTCACCTGGACCTCATGTCTCTGGTCCCTCCTGACCCTCACCAGGACCTGGTGTCTCTGGTACCCACCAGGGTAGCATCAGGATATGGTTACACTGTTCACTAACAGTGACCCAGCCGGAACTATTAACTCTGGTATTCACCTGGGCCACATCTAGACCTGGTGTCACTGGTTCCCACCAGGGACTCACCTGGACATGGTGATTCGGATCCCCACCTGGTCCTCACCTGACACTGGTGATTCTCGTTCCCACATAGACATCATGTGGACCTGGTGGCTGCAGTGTTTCTAGATTCTCATGTACCTCGTGACTCAGGTCCCCACCAGGGCCTCACCGGGACCTGGTGAGTGTGGTTGCCACCTGCACCTCACCTGGACCTGGTGATTCTGGTCTGCACCTGAGACTACCCTGGATCTGGTAACTCTGGTCCCCACCTGGGGATTAACCTGGATTTGGGGACTCCGGTCCCCATCTGGGCCTCACATGGCCCTTTTGACCATGGTGCTCAAATGGGCAAAATTGGGACACGGTGACTGTGTTCCACAACTGGACCTCCCCTGTCCAGGTCACTCTGGTCCTCCTCTGCGTTTCACCGTGCCCTAGTGACTGTGAAACCCACTTTGGCCTGACTTGGACCTGCTGACCCTGGTTGCCACCTACGCCAGACCTCGAACTGTTGACTCTGGTTCTTTCAAGAGCCTCCCCTGTACCTGGTGATCCTTGTCCCCACCTGCTCCTCAACTGGACGTGGTGACACTTGTCGCAACCGGGGACTCACCTGGACCTGCTTACTGTGTTCCACACCTGGGCCTCAAGTAGACCTGTTGACCATGGTCCCCAAGCCGGCCTCACATGGACCTGTTGCCTCTGATCCCCACCGGGGTCTCACGTGTATTTATAGCTCTGGTCCTCACACGGGCCTATTCTGGACTTAGTGACTCTGGTCCCCACCAGGGCTTCACCTGGATCTGGTGACTCTGGTCCCCACCTGGACTTCACGTGGATCTGGTGACTCTGGTCCCCAACTGCACCTCTGCTGGACCTGGTGACTCTGGTCCCCCCTGGACCTCTCCTGGACCTGGTGACTGTCTTTCCAACATGGACCTCACCTGGATCTGGAGACTCTGGTCCTCAGTTTGGACTCACCTGTTCCTGGTCTTTCTTCCCCACTTTGACCTAACTCAGAACTGCTGAATCTTGCCCCACCTAGGCCGCACCCAGACCAGGTGACTCTAGTCCACAGCTATGCCTCAATTCGACCTGATGAATCTGTTCCTCACGTGGGCCTCACATCACCTAGGACTCATCTGGATAGACTGGCTCTGGTTCCCACAAGGGGCTCACCTGATACTGGTGACTGTGGTCTTATTCTATGCCTCACCAGGACCTAGAGGTTCTGTTCCTGATCTGGGCCTGCATGGCCCTAGTGACTCTGGTCCTCACTCAGGCATCATTGGGACCTGGATACTCTATTCCACACCTGGGCCTCACTTTGACCAGGGACCTCTGGTCCCATTCTGGGCCTCAAACTAAACTGGTTACTCCTGTTCCCCTCTGGGGCTCACCCTTACCTGGTGACACTGGTCACCCCTTGGGCTTCACTTGGGCGTGGTGAATCTGGTCATTAGCTGGTCCGCACCTGGATCTGGTCGCCAGCTGGGCCTCACCCAGTCCTGGTGACTTTGTTCCCCACCTGGACCTGTTTGCTGTGGACTCTTTCTTGGCCTCACCTGGAACTGGTGACTCTGATCCAAACTGGGCCTCACCCAGATCTGGTGACTCTGGTCCTCACCTGTGGACCATTATGATCTGGATACTCTGTTCCGCGCCTGAGACTCACCTGGACATGATTACGCTGGATCCCCTTTGGACCTCACCCTGACATGGTGACTCTGGTCCCCATGTGGATGTCACCTAGACCAGGTGAATCTGGTACCCCTCTAGGCCTCAACTAGACCTGGTGACTGTATCCTCAACTGGGCCTCACCGGAACCTAGTGGATATGCTCCCCTCCTGCGCCTCATCTGGACCTGGTGACTCTGGTTCTACCTGGGCATCATTGGGACCTGGATACTCTCTTATATACCTGGACCTCACCTGGACCTGATGACCGTGGTCCCACCTGGGCCTCACCTGGACCTGGTGAATCTGGTCCCCATCTGGGCCTCACCCAGTCCTGGTGACTTTGTTCCCCACCTGGACCTGATTGCTGTGGACCCTTTCTTGGCCTCACCTGGAACTGGTGACTCTGATCCTATATGCGCGTCTCCCAGATCTGGTGACTCTGGTCCTCACCTGGGAGTTATTGGTACCTGGTGACTCTGTTCCACACCTGAGCCTCACCTGGACATGATGACTCTGGAACCTCTCTGGGCCTCACCCTGACCTGGTGACTCTGGTCCCCATCTGGATGTCACCTGGACCAGGTGATACTGGTAATCCTCTAGGACTCAACCAGATCTGGTGACTCTGGTCCTCAACTGGGCCTCACCTGGACCTAGTGAATATGCTCCATCTGGGCCTCATTTGGACCTGGTAACTCTGGTCCCTACCTGGGCATCATCGGGTCATGGTTCCACTGCATGGCCTGTAGGTTGCACTCACCTGGACCTGGTAACTCTGGTCCCTACCTGGGCATCATCCGGACATGGTTCCTCTGCATGGCCTGCAGGTTGGCCTCACCTGGACCTGGTGAGTGGGGTTGCCAACTGGGCCTCACCCATACCTTGTGACTCAGGTCCCCACGTGGGGCTCTTGTACCTGGTGAATCTGATACTTTCCTGGTCATCTCCTAGACCAGGGGACTCTGGTTACTACCTGGGCCTCCCCTGGACCTGGTGAATCTGGTCCCCATCTGAGACTCACCCAGTCCTGGTGACTTTGTTCCCCACCTGGACCTGATTGCTGTGGACTCCTTCTTGGCCTCACCTAGAACTGGTGATTCTGATCCTATCTGCGCGTCACCCAGACCTGGTGACTCTGGTCCTCACCTGGGCATCATTGGTACCTGCTGACTCTGTTGCACACCTGAGCCTCACCTGGACATGATGACTCTGGAACTCTCTGGGCCTCACCCTGACCTGTTGACTCTGGTCCCCATCTGGATGTCACCTGGACCAGGTGATTCTGGTATCCCTCTAGGCCTCAACCAAATCTGCTGACTCTGGTCCTCCACTGGGCCTCACCTGGACCTAGTGAATATGCACCATCTGGGCCTCATTTGGACCTGGTGACTCTGGTCCCTACCTGGGCATCATCGGGACATGGTTCCACTTCATGGCCTGCAGGTTGGCCTCACTTGGACCTGGTAAGTCTGGTCCCTACCTGGTCATCATCGGGACATGGTTCCTCTGAATGGCCTGCAGGTTGGCCTCACCTGGACCTGGTCAGTGGGCTTGCCACCTGGGCCTCACCCATGCCTGGTGACACAAGTCCCCACGTGGGCCTCACTTGGACCTGGTGAATCTAGTCCTTGCCTGGTCCTCACCCGGAACTGGTAACTCTGGTCACCGCCTGGGATTCACCTGGACCTGGTGAATCTTGTCCCCATCTTGTCCTCACTCAGTCCTGGTGACTTTGTTCCCCACCTGGACCTGATTGCTGTGGACTCCTTCTTGGCCTCACCTGGAACTGGTGACTCTGATCCTAACTGGGCCCCACCCAGATCTGGTGATTCTGGTCCTCACCAGTGGACCATTATGATCTGGATACTCTGTTCCACACCTGAGCCTCATCTGGACATGAGGACTCTGGATCCTCTCTGGGTCTCACCCTGACATGGTGACTCTGGTCCCCATCTGGATGTCACCTAGACCTGGTGAATCTGGTACCCCTCTAGGCCTCAACTAGACCTGGTGACTCTGGTCCTCAACTGGGCCTCACCGGGACCTAGTGAATATGATCCCCCCCTGCGACTCATCTGGACCTGATGACTCTGGTTCTACCTGGGCATCATCGGGACATGGTTACTCTATTCCCCACTGGGAATGACCTGATCCTGGTACCTCAGGTCCTGACTTTGGCCTTTTCTGTACCAGGTGATTCTGGCTCCACATGGGCCTCACCTGTAACTGGTGACTGTGATCCTAAGCATGGCCTCACCTGACCTGGTGACTGTGGATCCCATCGGGACCTCACCTGGACCTCAGGTCTCTGCTCCCACCTGGGCCTGACCAGGACCTGGTGTCTCTGGTATCCACCTGGGTAGCATCAGGATATGGTGACCCTGTTCACTAACAGTGACCCAGCCGGACCTATTATCTCTGGTCTTCACATGGGCCACACCTGGACATGGTGACACTGGTTCCCATCTGGGACTCACCTGGAAATGGTGAGTTGGATCCGCACCTGGTCCTCACCTGTAACTTGTGATTCTCGTTCCCACATGGACATCATGTGGACCTGCTGGCTGCAGTGTTTCTAGATTCTCATGTACCTCGTGACTCTGGTCCCCACCAGGGCCTCACAGGGACCTGGTGAGTGTGGTTGCCACCTGCACCTCACCTGGACCTTGTGATTCTGGTCTGCACCTGAGACTACCCTGGATCTGGTGACTCTGGTCCCCACCTGGTCTTCACCTGGATTTGGGGACTCCGGTCCCCATCTGGGCCTCACCTGGTCCTGTTCACCATGGTCCTCAACTGGGCAAAATTGGGACCCGGTGACTGTGTTCCACAACTGGACCTCACCTGGACCAGGTGACTCTGGTCCCCCTCTGGGTCTCACCGTGCCCTAGTGACTGTGAACCTCACTTTGGCTGACTTTGACCTGCTTACCCTGGTTGCCACCTGCGCCTGACCTCGAGCTGTTGACTCTGGTTCTTTCAATGGCCTCCCCTGGACCTGGTGATCCTGGTCCCCACCAGGGCCTACCTGGATGTGTTTCCTCTTGTCACCACCGGGGACTCACCTGCACCTGCTTACTGTGTTCCACACCTGGGCCTCAAGTAGACCTGTTGACCATGGTCCCCAAGTCGGCCTCACATGGACCTGTTGCCTCTGAACCCCACCGGGGCCTCAGGTGTACCTGGTATCTCTGGTTCTCACCTGAGGCTCATCTGGACCAGGTGACTCTGGTCCCCACCTGGGCTTCACCTGGATCTGGTGACTCTGGTCCCCACCTGGACCTCACCTGCATCTGGTGACTCTGGCCTGCAGGTTGGCCTCACCTGGACCTGGGGAGTGGGGTTGCCACCAGGGCCTCACACATAGCTGGTGCCTCAGGTCCCCACGTGGGCCTCATTTGTACCTGTTGAATCTGGTCCTTAGCTAATCCTCTTCCAGACCCGAGGACTCTGGTCACCACCTGGGAATAACCTGGACCTGGTGAATCTGGTCCAAATCTGGGCCTTACCAAGTCCTGGTGACTTTCTTCACCACCTGGACCTGATTGCTGTGGACGCCTTCTTGGCGTCCCCTGGAACTTGTGACTCTGATCCTATCTGCGAGTCACCAAGAACTAGTGACTCTGGTCCTCACCTGGGCATCATTGGTACCTGGTGATTCTGTTCCACATCTGAGCCTCACCTGGACCCGATGACTCTGGAACCACTCTGGGCCTCACCCTGACCTGGTGACTCTGGTCCCCATCTGGATATCACCTCGATCAGGTGATTCCGCTACCCTTCGAAGCCGAACCAGATATGGTGAAACTGGTCCTCAACTGGGCCTCACATGGACCATGTGACTCTGGTCCCCCTCTGGGTCTCACCGTGCCCTAGTGACTGTGAACCCCCGTTTGGCCTCACTTCGACCTGCTGATCCTGGTTGCCACCTGCGCCTGACCTCGAACTGTTGACTCTGGTTCTTTCAAGGGCCTCCCCGGGACCTGATGATCCTGGTCCCCACCTGGCCCTCACCTGGACGTGGTCACTCTTGTCACCACTGGGGACTCACCTGGACCTGCTTACTGTGTTCCACACCTGGGCCTCAAGTAGATCTGTTAACCATGGTCCCCAAGCCGGCCTCACATGAACCTGCGGCCTCTGATCCCCACCAGGGCTTCACGTGTACCTGATAACTCTGGTCCTCACCTGGGCCTCATCTGGACCTAGTGACTCTGATCCCCACCTGGGCTTCACCTGGATCTGGTGACTCTAGTCCCCACCGGGACCTCTCCTGGACCTGGTGACTCTCTTTCCAACATGGACCTCAACTGGATATGGTGACTCTGGTCCTCAGTTTGGCCTCACCTGGACCTGGCGTCTCTCGTCCCCACTTTGACCTAACTCACAACTGCTGAATCTTGCCCCACCTAGGCCGCACCCAGACCTGGTGACTCTTGTCCCCAGCTATGCCTCATTTCGACCTGATGAATATGTTACTAACGTGCGCCTCCCATGGACCTGGGACTCAGCTGGATAGAGTGGCTCTGGTTTCCACAAGGGGCTCACCTGATACTGCTGACTGTGGTCTTATTCTATGACTCATCAGGACCTAGTGATTCTGTTCCCCATCTGGGCCTGCATGGGCCTAGTGACTCTGGTCCTCACTCAGCCATCATTGGGACCTGGATACTCTATTCCAAACCTGGGCCTCACTTTGACCAGGGACCTCTGGTCCAATTCGGGGCCTCAAACTAAACTGGTTACTCTGGTTCCCCCTCTGGGCCTCACCCTTACCTGGTGACTCTGGTCTACCCTTGGGCTTCACTTGGTCCTGTGAATCTGGTCCTTAGATGGTCCGAACCTGGATCTGGTGACTGGTCGCCACCTGGGCCTTTCCTGGACTTGGTGAATCCTGTTGCCACCTGCGCGTCACCAGGACCTTGTGACTGTGGTCCCACCTGGACCTCACCTGGATCTGGTGGCTCTGGTTCCCATATGGGGCTCTCCTGGACCTGGTTCCTGAGGTCTCCATCTGGCCTTACCTGGAACACAATGACTCTGTTCCATATTTGGGCCTCTCCAGGACCTGTTGACCCTGGTACTTACCTGGGCATCATTGGGACCTGGGTACACACTTATATACCTGGCCTCACCTGGACCTTGTGACGGTGGTCCCATCTGGGCCTCACTTGGATGAGGTGACTGGTTCCCACAGCGACCTCACCTGGACCTGGTGACTCAGGTCCTCATATGGGCATTATGGGACCTGGTTTCTCAGTTCCACATCGGGGCCTCCTCTGGACCTAGTGATTCTCGTCCTACTCTGGGCCTCACTCTGACGTGGTGACTCTGGACCCCACCTGGATATCACCAAAATCGGGTAACTCTGGTCCCCCTCTGGGACTCACCCGGAGCTGGGGACACTGGCACTCAACTGGGTCTCAACAGGAGCTGGTGAATCTACTCCTCACTTAGGCCTCGTCTGGACCTTGTGACTCTTTTCCCACCTGGCATCAATGGGACTTGTTTACGCTCTTCCCCACCTGGGCTTCACCTCGACATTTTAACTTTGCCCCACACTTTGGCTTCAACTGGTCATGATGACTCTGGTCCCCCCACCCAGGCCTCAATCTGGACCTGGTGACCGTTGTCCCCACCTGGGTCTCACCTGGACCTGGTGACTCTCGTTCCCACATGAACCCCACCTGGATCTGGTGACTGTGGTGTTCCTGTAGACTCACATTTACCTGGTGACTTCGATCCCCACTAGGGCCTCACCTGGATCTGGTGAATCTGGCCTGCAGCTTGGCCTCACCTGGACCTGTTGAGTGGGGTTGCCACATGGGCCTCACCCATTCCTTGTGACTCAGGTCCCCACCTGGGCCTCTTGGACCTGGTGAATCTGGTCCTTACCTGGTCCTCTCCCAAACCCGGGTACTCTGGTCACCACCTGGGCCTCACCTGGACCTGGTGAATCTGGTCCCCATCTGGGCCTCACCCAGTCCTGGTGAATTTGTCCCCACCTGGATCTTATTGCTGTGGACACTTTCTTAGCCTCACCTGGAACTGGTGACTCTGATCCTATCTGCGTGTCACCCATACCTGGTGACTCTGGTCCTCACCTGGGCATCATTGGTACTTGGTGACTCTGTTCCACGCCTGAGCCTAACCTGGACATGATGACTCTGGAACCACTCTGGGCCTCACCCTGACCTGGTGCCTCTGGTCCCCATTTGGATGTCACCTGGACCAGGTGATTGTGGTACCCCTCTAGTCCTCAACCTGATCTAGTGACAGTGGTCCCCAACTGGGCCTCACTAGACCTAGTGACTATGTTCCATCTGGGCCTCATTTGGACCTGGTGACTCTGGTCCCTAACTGGGCATCATCGGGACATGGTTCCACTGCATGGCCTGCAGGTTGGCCTCACCTGGACCTGGTAACTCTAGTCCCTACCTGGGCATCATTGGGATATATTTCCTCTACATGGCCTGCAGGTTGGCCTCACCTGGACCTGGTGAGTGGGGTTGCCACCTGGGCCTCACTCATACCTGGTGACAAAGGCCCCACGTGGGCCTCACTTGGACCTGGTGAATCTGGTCCTTACCTTGTAATCACCCGGAACTGGTAACTCTGGTCACCACCTGGGAATCACCTGCACCTGGTGAATCTGGTCCCCATCTGGGCCTCACCCAGTCCTCGTGACTTTGTTCCCCACCTCGACCTGATTTCTGTGGACTCCTTCTTGGCCTCACCTGGAACTGGTGACTCTGATCCTAACTGGGCTTCACACAGATCTGGTGACTCTGGACCTCACCTGTGGACCATTATGACCTGGATCTCTGTTCTACACCTGAGCCTCACCTGGACATGATGACTCTGGATCCCCTCCGGGCCTCACCCTGACATGGTGGCTCTGGTCCCCATCTGGATGTCACCTAAACCAGGTGAATCTGGTACCCCTCTAGGCCTAAACTAGATCTGGGTATTCAGGTCCTCATCTGGGCCTCACCGAGACCTAGTGAATATGCTCCCCACCTGCTCCTCATCTGGACCTGGTGACTCTGGTTCTACCTGTGCAGCATCGGTACATGGTTACTCTATTCACCACTGGGACTGAACTGATCCTGGTAACTCTGGTCCTGACTTTGGCCTCTTCTGACCAGGTGACCCTGGCTCCACCTGGGCCTCACCAGTAACTGGTGATTCTGATCCAAAGCGTGGCCTCACCAGACCTGGTGACTGTGGTTCCCATCGGGACCTCACCTGGACCTCAAGTCTCTGTTCCCAACTGGGCCTCACCAGGACCTGGTGTCTCTGGTACCCACCAGGGTAGCATCAGGATATGGTTACACTGTTCACTAACAGTGACCATGCCTGACCTATTAACTCTGGTCTTCACCTGGGCCACACCTGGACATGGTGACACTGTTCCCACTTGGGTCTCACCTGGACATGCTGAGTCGGATCCCCACCTGGTCCTCACCTGTAATTGGTGATTCTTGTTCCCACATGGACATCATGTGGACCTGCTGGCTGCAGTGTTTCTAGCTTCTCATGTACCACGTGACTCTGGTCCCCACCAGGGCCTCAACGGTACCTGGTGAGTGTGGTTGCCACCTGCACCTCGCCTGGACTTGGTGATTCTGGTCTGCACCTGAGACTACCCTGGATCTGGTGACTGTGGTCCCCACCTGGTCTTCACCTGGATTTGGGGACTCCGGTCCCCATCTGGGCCTCACCTGGCCCTGTTGACCATGGTCCTCAACTGGGCACAATTGGGGCCCGGTGACTGTGTTCCACAAATGGACCTCACCTGGACCATGTGACTCTGGTCCCCCTCTGGGTCTCACCGTGCCCTAATGACTGCGAACCCCACTTTGGCCTGACTTGGTCCTGCTGACCCTGGTTGCCACCTGTGCTTGACTTCGACCTGTTGACTCTGGTTCTTTCTTTTTTCTTTTTTTTTTAATTTATTTTTTATTATTGGTGTTCTATTTACTAACATACAGAATAACCCCCAGTGCCCGTCACCCATTCACTCCCACCCCCCGCCCTCCTCCCCTTCTACCACCCCTAGTTCGTTTCCCAGAGTTAGCAGTCTTTACGTTCTGTCTCCCTTTCTGTTATTTCCCACACATTTCTTCCCCCTTCCCTTATATTCCCTTTCACTATTATTTATATTCACCAAATGAATGAGAACATATAATGTTTGTCTTTCTCCGACTGGCTTACTTCACTCAGCAAAGTACCCTCCAGTTCCATCCACGTTGAAGCAAATGGTGGGTATTTGTCATTTCTCATAGCTGAGTAATATTCCATTGTATTTATAAACCACATCTTCATTATCCATTCATCTTTCGTTGGACACCGAGGCTCCTTCCACAGTTTGGCTATCGTGGCCATTGCTGCTATAAACATCGGGGTGCAGGTGTCCCGGCGTTTCATTGCATTTGTCTCTTTGGGGAAAATCCCCAACAGTGCAATTGCTGGGTCGTAGGGCAGGTATATTTTTAACTGTTTGAGGAACCTCCACACAGTTTTCGAGAGTGGCTGCACCAGTTCACATTCCCACCAACAGTGTATGAGGATTCCCTTTTCTCCGCATCCTCTCCAACATTGGTTGTTTCCTGTCTTGTTAATTTTCCCCATTCTCACTGGTGTGAGGTGGTATCTCATTGTGGTTTTGATTTGTATTTCCCTGATGGCAAGTGATGCAGAGCATTTTCTCATGTGCATGTTGGCCATGTCTATGTCTTCCTCTGTGAGATTTCTGTTCATGTCTTTTGCCCATTTCATAATTGGATTGTTTGTTTCTTTGGTGTTGAGTTTGATAAGTTCTTTATAGATCTTGGAAACTAGTCCTTTATCTGATATGTCATTTGCAAATATCTTCTCCCATTCTGTAGGTTGTCTTTGAGTTTTGTTGACTGTATCCTTTGATGTGCAAAAGCTTCTTATCTTGATGAAGTCCCAATAGTTCATTTTGCTTTTGTTTCTTTTGCCTTCGTGGATGTATCTTGCAAGAAGTTACTATAGCCGAGTTCAAAAAGAGTGTTGCTTGTGTTCTTCTCTAGGATTTTGATGGAATCTTGTCTCACATTTAGATCTTTCATCCATTTTGAGTTTATCTTTGTGTATGGTGAAAGAGAGTGGTCTAGTTTCATTCTTCTGCATGTGGATGTCCAATTTTCCCAGCAACATTTATTGAAGAGACTGTCTTTCTTCCAATGGATAGTCTTTCCTCCTTTATCAATATTAGTTGCCCATAAAGTTCAGGGTCCACTACTGGAATCTTTATTCTGTTTCACTGATCTATGTGTCTGTTTTTGTGCCAGTAGACTCTAGTTCTTTCAAGGGCCTCAACTGTACCTGGTGATCCTGGTCCCCACCTGGGACTCACCTGGACGTGGTGACACTTTTCACCACCGGGGACTCACCTGGACCTGATTACTGTGTTACACACCAGGGCCTCAAGTAGACCTGTTGACCATGGTCCCCAAGCCGGCCTCACATGGACCTGTTGCCTCTGATCCCCACCGGGGCCTCACGTGTACCTGGTAACTCTGGTCCTCACCTGGGCCTCATCGGGACCTAGTGACTCTGGTCCCCACCTGGGCTTCACCTGGATCTGGTGACTCTGGTCCCCACCTGGACTTCACCTGGATCTGGTGACTCTGGTCCCCACCTGGACCTCTCTTGGACCTGGTGACTCTCTTTCCAACATGAACCTCACATGGATCTGGTGACTCTGGTCCTCAGTTTGGCCTCACCTGGACCTGGCGTCTCTCGTCCCCACTTTGACCTAACTTAGAACTGCTGAATCTTGCACCACCTAGCCCGCACCCAGACCTGGTGACCCTTGTCCCCAGCTATGCCTCAATTCGACCTAATGAATCCGGGCCTCACGTGAGCCTCACAAGGACTTGGGACTCAGCTGGATAGAGTGGCTCTGGTTCAAGCAAGAGGATCAAATGATACTGTTGACTGTGGTCTTATTCTATGCCTCACCAGGACCTAGTGATTTGTCCCCATCTGGGCCTGCATGGCCCTAATGACTCTGGTCCTCACCCAGGCATCATTGGGACCTGGATACACTATTCCACACCTGGGCCTCACTCTGACTAGGGACCTCTGGACCCATTCTGGGCCTCAAACTAAATTGGTTACTCTGGTTCCCCCACTGGGACTCACCCTTACCTGGTGACTCTGGTCACCCCATGGGCTTCATTTGGGCCTGGTGAATCTGGTCCTTAGCTTGTCCTCACTTGGATCTGGTGACTGGTCGCCAGCCGGGCCTCACCTGGACTTGGTGAATCCTGTTGCCACCTGCGCCTCACCTGGACCTTGTGACTGTGGTCCCACCAGGACCTCACCTGGATCTGGTGGCTCTGGTTCCCATATGGGGCTCTCCTGGACCTGATTCCTGTGGTCTCCATCAGGCTTCTCCTGGAACAAAATGACTCTGATCCATATTTTGGCCTCTCCCGGACTGTTGACTCTGGTCCTTACCTGGGCATCATTGCGACCTGGATACACTCTTATATACCTGGGCCTCACCTGGACCTGGTGACAGTGGTCCCACCTGGGCCTCACCTGCACGAGGTGACTGGTTTCCACAGGGACCTCACCTGGACCTGCTGACTCAGGTCCTCATATGGGCAACATGGGACCTGGTTTCTGTTCCACATCAGAGCCTCACCTGGAGCTAGTGATTCTCGTCCCCCTCTGGGCCTCACCCTGACGTGGTGACTCTGGTCCCCACCTGGATATCACCGGAACCGGGTGACTCTGGTACCCATCTGGGACCCACTCGGAGCTGGGGACACTGGTCCTCAACTGGGCCTCACCTGGACCTGGTGAATCTGGTCCCCATCTAGGCCTCACCCAGTCCTGGTGACTTTGTTCCCCACCTGGACCTGATTGCTGTGGACTCTTTCTTGGCCTCACCTGGAACTGGTGACTCTGAACCTATCTGCGCGTCACCCAGATCTGGTGACTCTGGTCCTCACCTGGGCATCATTGGTACCTGGTGACTCTGTTCCTCACCTGAGCCTCACCTGGACATGATGACTCTGGATCCTCTCTGGGCCTTTCCCTGACCTGGTGACTCTAGTCCCTACCTGGGCATCATCGGGACATGGTTCCACTGCATTGCCTGCAGGTTGGCCTCACCTGGATGTGGTAACTCTCGTCCTTACCTGGGTATCATCGGGATATGGTTTCCTTGCATGTCATGCAGGTTGGCCTCACCTGGACCTGGGGAGTGCCTTGCCACCTGGCGTCACCAATACCTGGTGACTCAGGTCCCCACGTGGGCCTCATTTGGACCTGTTGAATCTGGTCCTTACCTGGTCGTCACCCGGAACTGGTAAGTCTGTTCACCACCTGGGAATAACCTGGACCTGGTGAATCTGGTCCCCATCTGGGCCTCACCCAGTCCTGGTAACTTTGTTCCCCACCTGGACCTGATTGCTGTGGACTCCTTCTTGGCCTCACCTGGAACTGGTGACTCTGATCCTAACTGGGCCTCACCCAGATCTGGAGACTCTGGTCCTCACCTGTTGACCATTATGATCTGGATACTCTGTTCCACACCTGAGCCTCACCTGGACATGATTACACTGGATCCCCACTGGACCTCACCCTGACATGGTGACTCTGGTCCCCATGTGGATGTGACCTAGACCAGGTGAATCTGGTACCCCTCTAGGCCTCAACTAGACCTGGTGACTGTGGTCCTCAACTGGGCCTCACCGGGACCTAGTGGATATGCTCCCCTCCTGCGCCTCATCTGGACCTGGTGACTCTGGTTCCACCTGGGCATCATTGAGACGTGGATACTCTCTTATATACCTTGGCCTCACCTGGACCTGATGACTGTGTTCCCACCTGGGCCTCACCTGGACCTGGTGAATCTGGTCCCCATCTGGGCCTCACCCAGTCCTGGTGACTTTGTTTCCCACCTGGACCTGATTGCTGTGGACACTTTCTTGGCCTCACCTGGAACTGGTGACTCTGAACCTATCTGCGCGTCACCCAGACCTGGTGACTCTGGTCCTCACCTGGGCATCATCCGGACATGGTTCCTCTGCATGGCCTGCATTTGGCCTCACCTGGACCTGGTGAGTGGGGATGCCACCTGGGCCTCACCCATACCTTGTGACTCAAGTCCCCACGTGCGGCTCTTGGACCTGGTGAATCTGATCCTTTCCTGGTCCTCTCCTAGACCATTGGACTCTTGTCAGTACCTGGGCCTCCCCTGGACCTGGTGAATCTGGTCTCCATCTGAGACTAACCCAGTCCTGGTGTCTTTGTTCCCCACCTGGACCTGATTGCTGTGGACTCCTTCTTGGCCTCACCTAGAACTGGTTACTCTGATCCTATCTGCGCGTCACCCAGACCTGGTGAATCTTGTCCTCACCTGGGCATCATTGATACCTGGTTACTCTGTTCCACACCTGAGGCTCACCTGGACATGATGAATCTGGGACCTCTCTGGGACTCACTCTGACCTGTGACTCTGGTCCCCATCTGGATGTCACCTGGACCAGGTGATTCTGGTACCCCTCTAGGGCTAAAGGTGATCCGGTGACTCTGGTCCTCAACTGGGCCTCACCTAGACCTAGTGAATATACCCCATCTGGGCCTCATTTGGACCTGGTGAATCTGGTCCCTACCTGGGCATCATCGGAATATGCTATCACGGCATGGCCAGCAGGTTGGCCTCACCTAGACCTGGTGAGTGAGGTTGTCCTCACTGGGCAAAATTGGGACCCGGTGACTGTGTTCCACAAGTGGCCTCACCTGGACCAAGTGACTCTGGTCCCTCTCTGGGTGTCACCGTGCCCCAGTGACTGTGAACCCCACTTTGGCCTGACTTGGACCTGCTGACCCTGGTTGCCACCTGCGCCTGACCTCGAACTGTTGACTCTGGTTCTTTCAAGGGCCTCCCCTGGACCTAGTGATCCTGGTCCCCACCTGGGCCTCACCTGGACGTGGTGACTCTTGTCACCACCGGGGACTCACCGGGACCTGCTTACTGTGTTCCACACCTGGGCCTCAAGTAGACCTGTTGACCATGGTCCCCAAGCAAGACTAACATGGACTTGTTGCCTCTGATCTCCACCGGGGCCTCACGTGTATCTGGTAACTCTGGTCCTCACCTGGGCCTCATCTGGATCTAGTGACTCTGGTCCCCACGTGGACTTCACTTGGATCTGGTTACTCTGGTACACCCCAGGATCTCTCCTGGACCTGGTGACTCCTTTCCAACATGGACCTCATGTGGATCTGGTGACTCTGGTCCTCAGTTTGACCTCACCTGGACTTGGTGTCTCTCGTCCCCACTTTGACCTAACTAAGAACTGCTGAATCTTGCCCCACCTAGGCCGCACCCAGACCTGGTGACTCTTGTCCCCAACTATGCCTCAATTCGACCTGATGAATCTGGTCCTCACGTGTGCCTCACATGTACCTGGGACTCAGCTGGATAGAGTGGCTCTGGTTCCCACAAGGGGCACACCTGATACTGCTGACTGTGGTCTTATTCTATGCCTCACCAGGACGTAGTGATTCTGTTCCCCATCTGGGCCTGCATGGCCCTAGTGCCTCTTGTCCTCACCCAGGCATCATTGGGTGATGGACCCAATGATCCTCACCCTGGATACTCTATTCCACACCTGGGCCTCACTTTGACCAGGTACTTCTGGTCCCATTCTGGGCCTCAAACTAAACTAGTTACTCTGGTTCCACTCTGGGCCTCACCTTTACCTGGTGACTCTGGTCACCCCATGGGCTTCACTAGGGTCTGGTGAATATGGTCCTTAGCTGGTCCGCTCCTGGATGTGGTGACTGGTCGCCACCTGGGTCTCACCTGGACTTGGTGAATCCTGTTGCCACCTGTGCCTCACCTGGACCTTGTGACTGTGGTCCCACCTGGACCTCACCTGGATCTGGTGGCTCTGGTTCCCATATGGGGCTCTCCTGGACCTGGTTGCTGTGGTCTCCACCTGGCCTCACTTGGAACACAATGACTCTGAACAATATTTGGGCCTCTCCTGTACCTGTTGACTGTGGTCCTTTCTTGGGCATCATTGGGAGCTGGATACTCTGTTATATACCTGGGCCTCACCTGGACCGGTGACTGTGGTCCCACCTGAGTCTCACCTGGACGAGGTGACTGGTTCCCACAGGGACCTCACCTGGACCTGGTTACTCAGGTCCTCATATGGGCATCATGGGACCTAGTTTCTCACCTCCACATCGGGCCTCACTTGGACCTAGTGACTCTCGTCCCACTCTGGGCCTCACCCTGACGTGGTGAGTCTGGTCCCCACCTGGATATCACCAGAACAGGGTGACTCTGGTCCCCGTCTGGGAGTCACCCGGAGCTGGGGACACTGGTACTCAACTGGGCCTCAACAAGACCTGGTGAATCTACTCCTCACTCAGGCCTCGTCTGGACCTGTGACTCTTTTCCCACCTGGCACCAATGGGACATTGGTACACTGTTTCCCACCTGGGCCTCACCTGGACATGATAACTTTGCTCCACACTTTGGCCTCAACTGGTACTGATTACTCTGGTCCCCCCACCTAGGCCTCAATCTGGACATGGTGACTGTGGTCCCCACTGGGTCTCACCTGGACCTGGTTACTCTTGTTCCCACATGAACCTCACCTGGACCTGGTGGCTGTGGTGTTCTTGTATACTAATATTTACCTGGTGACTCCGGTCCCCACTAGGGCCCTCACGTGGATCTGGTGACTCTGACCTGCAGGTTGGCCTTACCGGGACCTGCTGAGTGGGGTGGCCACCTGGGCCTCCACCCATACCTGTTGACTCGGTCCGCACGTGGGCATCTTGGACCTGGTGAATCTGGTCATTACCAGGTCCTCTCCCAGACCCGGGGACTCTGGTCTCCACCTGGGCCTCACCTGGACCTGGTGAATCTGGTCCCCATCTGGGCCTCACCCAGTCCTGGTGACTTCGTTCCACACGTGGACCTGATTGCTGTGGACTCTTTCTGGCCTCACCTGGAACAGGTGACTCTGATCCTATCTGCGCGTCACCCACCTGGTGACTCTGACCCTAACCTGGGCATCCTTGGTACCTGGTGACTCTGTTCCACACCTGAGCCTCACCTGGACATGATGACTCTGGAAACCTCTCTGGGACTCACCCTGACCTGGTGAGGCTGGTCCCCATCTGGATGTCACCTGGACCAGGTGATTCTGTTCCCCGATAGTCCTCAACTAGTTCTGGTGACTCTGGTCTTCACCTGGGCCTCACCTGGACCTAGTGAATATGCTCCATCTGGGCCTCATTTGCACCTGGTGACTCTGGTCCCCACCTGGGCATCATCGGGACATGGTTCCACAGCATGGCCATGCAGGTTGGCCTCACCTGGACATGGTAAGTCCTGTCCCTACCTGGGCATCATCGGGATATGGTTCCTCTGCATGGCCTGCAGGTGGCCTCACCTGGACCTGTGGAGTGGGGTTGCCAGCTGGGCCTCACCCATACCTGGTGACTCAGGTCCCCACGTGGGCCTCTTGTACCTGCTGAATCTGGTCCTTACCTGGTCCTCTCCCAGACCCGGGACTCTGGTCACCACCTGGGCCTCACTCCGACCTGGTGAATCTGGTCCCCATTGGGCCTCTCCCAGTCCTGGTGACTTTGTTCCCCACCTGGACCTGATTGCTGTGGACTCCTTCTTGTCCTCACCTGGAACTGGTGACTCTGATCCTAACTGGGCCTCACCCAGATCTGGTGACTCTGGTCCTCACCTGTTTACCATTATGACCTGGATACTCTGTTCCACACCTGAGCCTCACCTGGACATGATGACTCCGGATCCCCTCTGAGCCTCACCCTGACATGGTGACTCTGGTCCCCATCTGGATGTCACCTAGACCAGGTGAATCTGGTACCCCTCTAGGCCTCAACTAGACCTGGTGACACTGGTCCTCAAGTGGGACTCAACGGGACCTAGTAATATGGTCCCCCACCTGAGCCTCATGTGGACCTGGTGACTCTGGTTTCTACCTGGGCATCATCGGGGACATGGTTACTCTATTCCCCACTGGGACTGCCCTGATCCTGGTAAGTCTGGTCCTGACTTTGGCCACTTCTGTACCAGGTGACTCTGGCTCCACCTGGGCCTCACCTGTAACTGGTGACTCTATCCTAAGCATGGCCTCACCTGACCTGGTAACTGTGGTTCCCATCGGGACCTCCCCTGGAACTAATGTCTCTGGTCCCACCTGGGCCTCACCAGGACCTGGTGTTTCTGGTACCAGGGTAGCATCAGGATATGGTTACACTGTTCACTAACAGTGATCCTGCTGGACCTATTAACTCTGGTCTTTACCTGGGCCACACCTGGACATGGTGACACTGGTTCCCACCTGGGTCTCACCTGGAAATGGTGAGTCGGATCCCCCCTGGTCCTCAACTGTAAGTGGTGATTCTCGTTCCCACATGGACATCATGTGGACCTGGTAGCTGCAGTGTTCCTAGCTTCTCATGTACCTCGTCACTCTGGCCCCCACCAGGGCCTCACGGGGACCTGGTGAGTGTGGTTGCCACCTGCACCTCCCCTGGACCTGGTGATTCTGGTCTGCACTGGAGACTACCCTGCATCTGGTGTTTGTGGTCCCACCTGGTCTTCACCTGGATTTGGGGACTCCGGTCCCCATCTGGGCTTTACCTGGCCCTGTAGACCATGGTCCTCAACTGGGCAAAATTGGGACCTGGTGACTGTGTTCCACAAGTGGACCTCACCTGGACCAGGTGACTCTGGTCCCCCTCTGGGTGTCACCGTGCCGTAGTGACTGTGAACCCACTGTGGCCTGACTTGGACCTGCTGACCCTGGTTGCCACCTGCGCCTGACCTCGAACTGTTGACTCTGGTTCTTTCAAGGGGCGACCCTGGACCTGGTGATCCTGCTCTCCAACTAGGCCTCACCTGGACGTGGTGACACTTGTCACCACCGGGGACTCACCTGGACCTGGTTACTGTGTTCCTCACCTGGTCCTCAAGTATATCTGTTGATCATGGTCCCCAAGCCGGCCTCACATGGACCTGTTGCCTCTGATCCTCACCAGGGCCTCACGTGTACCTGGTAACTCTGGTCCTCAACTGGGCCTCATCTGGACCTAGTGACTCTGGTCCCCACCTGGGCTTCACCTGGATCTGGTGACTCTGGTCCCACCTGGACTTCACCTGGATCTGGTGACTCTGGTCCCCACCTGGACCTCTCCTCGACCTGGTGACTCTTTCCAACATGGATCTCACCTGGATCTGGTGACTCTCTTTCCAACATGGACATCACCTGGATCTGGTGACTCTGGTCCTCAGTTTGGCCACACCTGAACCTGGTGTCTCGTCCCCACTTTGACCTAACGCAGAACTGCTGAATCTTGCCCACCTAGGCCGCACCCAGACCTGGTGACTCTTGACGCCAGCTATGCCTCAATTCGACCTCATGAATCTGGTTTTACGTGGGCCTCACATGGACCTGGGACTCACCTGGATAGAGTGGCTCTGGTTCCCACATGGGGCTACCTGATACTGCGGACTGTGGTCTTATTCTATGCCTCACCAGGACCTAGTGATTCTGTTCCCCACATGGGCCTGCATGGCCCTAGTGACTCTGGTCCTCACCAGGCATCATGGGACCTGGATACTCTATTCCACGCCTGGGCCTCACTCTGAGCAGGGACCTCTGGTCCCATTCTGGGCCTGAAACTGAACTGGTTACTCTTGTTCCCTCTCTGGGTCTCACCCTTACTTGGTGACTCTCGTCAACCCTTGGGCTTCACTTGGGCATGGTGAATCTGGTCCTTACCTGGTCCTCTCCAGACCCGGGGACTCTGGTCAACACCTGGGCTCACCTGGACATGATGACTCTGGAACCACTCTCGGGCTCACCCTGACCTGGTGACTCTGGTCCCCATCTAGATGTCACCTGGACCAGGTGATTCTGGTACCCTCTAGGCCTCAGAGAAACTCTGGACCTTCCCTGGGCATCATCGGGACAGGTTCTTCTGCATGGCCTGCACGTATGCCTCACCTGGCACTGGTGAGTAGGTTTTCCACCTGGCCCTCACCCATATCTGGTGACACAGGTCCCGACGTGGGCCTCTTGGACCTGGTGAATCTGGACCTTACCTGGTCCTCTCCCAGACCCGGGGACTCTGGTCACCACCTGGGCCTCACCTGGACCTGGTGAATCTGGTCCCTATCTGGGCCTCACCCAGTCCTGGTGACTTTGTTCCTCACCTGGACCTGATTGCTGTGGACTCATTCTTGGCCTCACCTGGAACTGGTGACTCTGATTCTATCTGCGCGTCACCCAGACCTGGTGACTCTGTCTTCACCTGGGCATCATTGGTACCTGGTGACTCTGTTCCACACCTGAATCTCACCTGGACATGATGACTCTGGAACCTCTCTGGGCCTCACCCTGACCTGGAGACTCTGGTCCCCATCTGGATGTCCTTGAACTGGTGATTCTGGTACCCCTCTAGTCCTCAACCAGATCTGGTGACTCTGGGTCCTCAACTGGGCCTCACCTGGACCTAGTGAATATGCTCCATCTGGGCCTCATTTGGACCTGGTGACTCTGGTCCTTACCTGGGCATCATTGGGAGATGGTTCCACTGCATGGCCTGCAGGTTGGCCTCACCTGGACCTGGTAAGTCTGGTACCTACGTGGGCATCATCGGACATGGTTCCATGCATGGCCTGCACGTTGGCCTCACCTGAACCTGGTGGAGGGGATTTCCACCTGGGCCTCTCCCATACCTGGACAAAAGTCCCCACGTGGGCCTCACTTGGACCTGTGTGAATCAGGTCCTTATCTGGTCTTCACCTGGAACTGGTAACTCTGGTCACCACCTGGGAATCACCTGGACCTGGTGAATCTGGTCCCCATCTGAGCCTCACCCAGTCTTGGTGACTTTGTTCCAACCTGGACCTGATTGCTGTGGACTCATTCTTGGCCTCACCTGGAACTGCTGACTCTGATCCTAACTGGACCTCACCCAGATCTGCTGACTCTGGTACTCACCTGTGTCCATTATGACCTGGATACTCTGTTCACACAGCCCTACCTGGACATGATGACTCTGGATCCCCTCTGGGCCTCACCCTGACATGGTGACTCTGGTCCCATCTGGATGTACCTAGACCAGGTGTAATTTCTACCCCTCTAGGCCTCAACTAGACCTGGTGACCTTGGCCTCAACTGGGCCTCACCGGGACCTAGTGAATATGCTCCCCACCTGCGCCTCATCTGGACCTGGTGACTGGTTCTACCTGGGCATCATCTGGACATGGTTACTCTATTCCCCACTGGACTGACCTGATCCTGGTAACTCTGGTCCTGACTTTGGCCTCTTCAGTACCAGGTGACTCTGGCTCCACCTGGGCCTCACCTGTAACTGGTTACTCTGATCCTAAGCATGGCCTCACCTGACCTGGTGACTGTGGTTCCCATGGGACCTCACCTGGAACTCATGTCTCTGGTCCCACCTGGGCCTCACCAGGACCCGGTGTCTCTGGTACCCACCTGGGTAGCATCAGGATATGGTTACACTGTTCACTAACATTGTTCCAGCCGGACCTATTAACTCTGGTTTCACCTGGACATGGTGACACTGGTTCCCACCTGGGTCTCACCCTGAACATGGTGAGTCGGATCCCCACCTGGTCCTCACGTGTAACTGGGGATTCTCGTTCCCACGTGGACATGATGTGGACCTGGTGGCTGCAGTGTTTCTACTCCTCATGTACCTCGTGACTCTGGTCCCCACCAGGGCCTCACCGGGACCTGTTGAGTGTGGTTGCCACGTGCACCTCACCTGGTCCTGGGATGCTCGTCTCACCTGAGACTACCCTGGATCTGGTGATGTGGTACCCACCTGGGCTTCACTGGATTTGGGGACTCCGGTCCCCTCTGGGCCTCACCTGGCCCTGTTGACCATGGCACACAACTGGGCAAAATTGGGACCCGGTGACTGTGTTCCACAACTGGACCTCACCTGGACCAGGTGGACTCTGGTACCCCTCGGGTCTCACCGTCCCTAGTAGTGACTGTGAACCCCACTTTGGCCTGACTTGGACCTGCTGACCCTGGTTGCCACCTGCGCCTGACCTCGAAATGTTGATTCTGGTTCTTTGAAGGGCCTCACTGTACCTGGTGATCCTGGTCCCCACCTGGGCCTCACCTGGACGTGTGACCCTTGTCACCACCGGGGACTCACCTGGACCTGCATACTGTGTTCCCACCAGGGCCTCAATTAGCCCTGTACCATGGTCCCAAAGCCGGCCTCACATGGACCTGTTGCTTCTGATCCCCACCGGGGCCTACGTGTACTAGTTACTCTGGTCTTCACCTGGGTCAATTTGGATATGTTGACTCTGATCCCAACCTGGACTTCACCCGGATCTGGTGACTCTGGTCCCCACTGGACCTCTCCTGGACCGGTGGTGACTCTCTTTCCAACATGGACTCACCTGGATCTGGTGACCTTGGTCCTCAGTTTGGCCTCACCTGGACGTGGTGTCTCTCGTCCCCAGTTTGACCAGACTCAGAACTGCTGAATCTTGCCCCACCTAGGCCGCACAGACCTGGTGACTCTTGTCCCCAGCTATGCCTCAATACGACCTGATGTCTGGTCCTCAGTGGGCCTCACATGGACTGGGACTCAGCTGGATAGAGTTGCTCTGGTTCCCACAAGGGGCTCACCTGATACTGGTGACTGTGGTCTATTCTATGCCTCACCAGGACCTAGTGATTCTGTTCCCCATCTGGGCCTGCTGCATGGCCCTAGTGACTCTGGTCCTCACCCAGGCAAATGGGACCTGGATACTCTATTCACACGTGGGACACACTTTGA
>NW_023330838.1:0-59654 GCF_011100685.1 Canis lupus familiaris | reverse complement strand
TAGCTTTGTGTTATTAATTATGTAATAAAAAACTGCATCCCCAAAGGTCATAATTTGAACCTTTGATCTTGCATTTATAACCATAATGGAAAAAAAAAACCAACAACTTCAAAGTCTCCTTCTACAAGAAAAGAAAAAACTCTTAAATAAATATGTAAAATATTTTAACATAGCAAGCTCTGTACTGTGTTGGTTTTTGTAGAAACTTTGAAGTTATTTCCTAGAGACTAATGCATATTCAAAGTAAGACCAGAGAAACGTATCACTGGAAAAAGTTTTTCTAACCACATCTAATCAAATTTTTCTAGGCTGGTGTGAAATATAGTAATGAATCATGTTCACTTTCATCAGTCATGTTATATTATGTTATAGTCTTCTAACCTAAAATAAATGCATGCAATAAGATTGAGCATGACACAAGGGAAGAGAGCAGCCAGGAAATTTGAAAGCATTGCAACAAGAAATAGAGAGTCAGTCAAATTTTACCCCTTTGGGAAAACTGTTTATCTAGTTATACTTAACAAAAGTTTACTTTTTTTCATATCATGAGGAAGAGTAAACATATAATACAAAAAGAAAAGGCCAAGAATCAGAATTATTTAGTCTAAATATGACTATCAAGTTACTAAACATTTACTAATCTCCTACTGTGTGTTAATATCATGATATTTATTATTTTAATTTGAACTAGACTCTTTACTATTTGTACCACAATTTTTTTTAAATAAAACAACAAATAAACAACCAGAAAAAAACTCTTGTGGGTGTAAGGGAAAATAAAATTTAAAAAGATGAGCCCCCCATAAGCACTAAAATTATAAGCAATAACATAGTTTCAGAATATATTATTTCCTTGATTTTTCATATGAGATTTGCAGACACAGTGTTGATAAATATGTTCGTCTATATACTTTTAATGTCAAGGTAATGTGAAATTAATTTATCATTGCTATTTGAGGCAACAAAACAAACTGCCATGCAAGATCATCATTTGCATGTCTGTTAAATAAGCTACTCATTTTTCTAATAAGCAATACCTTATTTTGTGGATTCATATGACCATTAATATATTCAGTTAATTTTAATCTTCCAAATATCTTTGTATTGCATAATAGATGTCACGTGTTTCAATGGATTATATATATTAAATTTTTTGCATGGCCAAATGACAGAATTTGAAGCTAAAATATATGTGTGGTGGTAATTCATAATCCCTGTAAAATCATCATCCTTAATTGGACATTTAGGACACACAGTTTTTAGCAAATCAAAGAAAAGTAACAAATACGGTATTTTAGAGTTTATAAAGTGCACTTTAAAATAATACCTTTACTTCAACCTTCACACCCTTAATTCATAACTGCTTAAGATTTTGCCTCATTTCCTAGTGAATAAACAAATTGGAAACAGTAGACCTACCAGAATGAGAGCTTCCTAGACCAATGTTTTGTAAACTGCAAGTGGAAATTTATTAGTGAGTCTTGTAACAAACTAAATGGGCTGCAACTAGAAATGTAAAAAAAAAAAAATAGAAAATATCAGCAAGCATTGCAGATAGTAAAAGGTAGTTACACTAAAATATTTTTTACTATGTGTATGTATGTTTATAGAGTCTTTATGTAAAAATGTATTTCCTACCATAGACCTAAATAAAAACAAGTTTGAAAGCTACTGGCCTAGGCTATGTAAAGCAGGTTCCATTATCCATAGACTCATGGGTAGGGAAATGTGACCTCAGCATGGGTGGGGGCGGGGGGGAATTTTTATGAATATCTTGTAGGCTTGTTCTTGTCCATTTTAAGAACAGTGGCAGAACAATAAGAGTGAACCTGAGGTTGATGTGTCCCAGAGGTATAAAGTCATCTCCAAACAGTCAAAAGATAATGTCACACTTTGCATGCTCGTTCAGAGCTGCCTTCACTCACTGAAACCATTCATTCCTTCAGGGGACAGTTGGGTGGCAATGGCAGCAACTCTGCCATTTACAACACAAATAGAATCTGGGATCCCTTGATGCTAGGAAGATGCACTGAGTCACCTTAACTTATATCACAGCTAATTAAAACAAACAAACAAACAAATCATCTAAAAAGCTGGCATATTTGGGATTGCATTGCTTCTCGTGGATTGAATAAATTTTCAATATTGTTACTATTAGCAAATGTCTCCATCATTTCCCATGTGTGTACCTCATGACCTTACTTTTTAAAAAAATTTTGTTTTACTTATAAATCATAACACATCCTATGTGTCACCCATTTTAAACTGAACTGACAAATCCACCACTAATAATTGGTGAGCCATTTTATTTTTCTTGAATAACTTTAGATATTTTCTGTTTCTCATAGAACAAAATGTTCCCATAGATTGTAATGCAATAATTTGAATCAATGATGACTTCTGGTAGGCTAGAAGAATTGCCTTGAGATAGCATCATATATTGCTTGGGAGAGACTAAAATTATCCAAATTTTACAAATAAATTAGATAAACTGATTTTCCTTTAAGCATAATTATTTTATAATTGTGTCTTGTGACATTAAAATTTGACATTTTCTTTTTTCTTTAACTAGAAATGTGGCTATTTTTATTTTCTATGGACAACAAATCACTGTACTTACTCCAAAACTGTTTATTGTTATCTAAACCATATGTGAATTAACTGACCGCCTTTTCACAGCTTAATTTTTTTTCAATACAGGGTTTGATTTCTACTGCAGATTCATTTAGTATCGCATGATTGATTATTCTCTAGTTGTTCCATATGTGTTTAATAACTCCATTTCTCTTCCTTTTCATATAACCCTCTCAGCACCTGACCTGAAACTCTGACCCAATTCTTGGCCTACAGTAGATACTGTTGTTGCTTGTAATAGTCTGTTTCCAATTCACATATACTCAGTAATAGATTACATGGGAGATTATTAATTTATTTCCCTATGGGAAAGATAACAGGAAAGGAGAAGTAACCAAACATTATGATGGTTTGTTCATCTGCTTTAGAGAGAATGAGAGAGATAATGTTTTGTAATAGAAAGAATCCTTACCAGAAGATCTGGCTTGATTCCTCATGTGTGCTTTTGAGAAAGTACCCTAGACTCTGTGTTGCATACTTATCCTCTCCTATCCTTCAGAGTTATTGTAAAGTCAAAATGAAATAAAATAAATGAAGGTACTGAAGTGACTGTAATATTCTATAAAGATCACTGGTTATCATTGCCTTACTTTCTATATGTATGTATGTATGTATTTATTAAAATGTTCACCTTCCCCAGTTTCAGCACTATTCTCTCTTCCTCTAAGGCAATGGAGATGACAAGATGATGTGAAGATACAACTAACTTATTACCAACCAGGAAGGATTTAGCCATGGTATATTCTCTCTTAACTAGCTTTGTTATTGTTCATGATACTGGCTGCTGGAGGTCAGATTAAACTTAGAAATAGGTTAGGAATGAAAAAAATAGCCTGAATATGTTCACATGCATTGCACATTATTGATTATCAAGTTGACCATACTTACTTTAGGAGGTCCTCAAATGCACCAAGATCTCACTATATTTTAAGAATGCATGCTGTTCCTTTTGTCTGTTTCTTTTTCATCTCTCCCCTATGCCATCCTACTGCCATTAGCCAGCAAATCTCTACTCATCCTTCAGTTATCCACTTAAAAATACTTTCTACATAAAACTTTTAATGACAGCCTAAGTATTTATCAGGAGCCTCTTTAATGTTTTTGCATACTATCCTATACTATATTTTCTTTTTTAATAATAAATTTATTTTTTATTGGTGTTCAATTTGCCAAAATACAGAATAACAACCAGTGCTCATCCCGTCAAGTGCCCCTCTCAGTGCCCGTCACCCACTCACTGCCGCCCCCCCGCCCACCTCCCCTTCCACCACCCCTAGTTCATTTCCCAGAGTTAGGAGTCTTCATGTTCTGTCTCCCTTTCTGATATTTCCTACCCATTTCTTCTCCCTTCCCTTCACAATTTTCTGTGTTCCTATCTTACTCATGATACTGTAAACTTCTTAAGAGAAGGCATGCTACCTTACATACATTCATATGACAGATATGTATCAAATGCCTCATTCATGTACACCAATCCATGCCACACTGCCTCATGGTATTAGATGTACAGCAAATAAATGAAAGCCAAAACCAATACTTTAGTTTCATGGAAATAAAAACAAAGTGTTAAAACTCTTTTGACCAAAAATTGTCACTATATTAGTAACAGCTTCAAGATATAAAGAAAATCTAATTACCATCCATTACTGAGACCAATTCATAGTAACTTCATAAGCCTTAATGCTATGAATTAAAGATATATAAGTAATATGTTATAAAATTCCTCTCCTAATCACACAATTTCCATTCACATCTCTTCTGCACTAGTAATAATTTAAGGACTCACTGCCATTTTTGGATATATCTTATATAAACATGCACGTATTTGTAGAAACATTTTGATAAAGTCTCATAGTAATGAATAATTAAAGTTTTGGGATTGCTATTCTTGTCAACAAATGGTTGGATAAACACTTTTAGATGCATAAGAGTGGAGATGGGCAGCCCAGGTAGCTCAGCGGTTTAGCGCCACCTTCCGCCCAGGGTCTGATCCTGGAGACCCGGGATCGAGTCCCATGTCGGGCTCCCTGCATGGAGCCTGCTTCTCCCTCTGCCTGTCTCTCTCTCTCTCTCTCTGTCTGTCTCATGATTAAATAAATAAAATCTTTTAAAAAATAGTTGAGAAACTGACAATGAAATAAAAGATGACAGAAGCCATACAGCTATATATACCAAAGCTATGTTCCATATCAAACTTACAGAATTTATCAACAGGTAACAGGCATTAGTCTAATAATAGTTAAATACATTTTAAAGCGCTCTTCAAAGAACTTAAAATGAAAATATTAACTAGTATAAACTCTGTTAGAATGCATTTTCTTTTATTTATTTTCTTATAGTTCTTGTATTCTATACTATTGACTTTGAAAAACTATTCTTTTACAACCAAAATGAAATAAGGACTCAATCCCATAGTTTTAATTGACTCACTTAATTTCTCACAATATTAGAAAGAAGAGTCAAGGAATAATTGTGTTGATGCATTTTAACTGAGACATATATTCCAAAATAAAACTCAAGTGCTAGCTTTTAAACCAAAGTGTCTAAAGGTTAGAAAAAGATAGATAGTTATGGGATGATTAAATACTTTTAAAAGTGAGAAATAAAGTAATATAACAGAAACCTATTTAGGGGTATGTACCTTTCTTGTTATTTTTTTGTCATCCTGAGTCAAGAAATCTCAAGGCTTACCAAGGGAACATTATCACATAGTCAATATGATGCTATAAACTGTGAAACACTGTCAAATGAGGCATGGATAGTATTATCCATCAGATGCAATTCTGCCACATAAGAACATTGTTGGCCAGCAAATCTTTCCAAACTAACTAGCATATAACATTAAAAGGAAAAGAAAATACAAATGGATCCATATTTCCCATACTTGGAAGATGGAAAGACCAGATATATTTCATTTAAGCATTACTAAATCAAATTTGCAGATCTAACAAGAGACAAAACCATAGTAGTTTGGATGAAATTCAGAGGGAAAGGGAAGTATTTCTTAGTTAGTGAAGTATACAAAAAATGGCTTAACGATTACCCACTCATATAAATGCAGATATAGTCTATGCCCAGTATTAGCATTATTTTCTATGAAATATGAAGTGCTTATTTCAGTTGCAAAATAAAACTAAAAAAAAACAAATCTCATTTTTTAAAATATTTTATTTATTCATGAGAGACACACAGAGAGAGGCAGAGACACAGGCAGAGGTAGAAGCAGACTCCCAGCAGGGAGCCTGATGTGGAACTTTATCCAGGGACCCCAGGATCATGACCTGAGCTGAAGGCAGACACGCAACCACTGAGCCACCCAGGCATCCGCAAAAACTCATTTTATACTGCCTATGGCTATTTAGTGACCTCATTTTAATCTTGGCAAAAAAGAGGGGACGGACAAAGAAGTAAAAACAAGAATGCTACTTTTAATGGTTATTTGTAGGATGTAATCAATTGAAAAAAATAAAAGTCCAGATTTTGGTTTGGTTGTATAAGCATGGTCTGTTCTCAGAGTCAGTTATGCAACTCAGAATGTCTGCCTTGAATCAAAAAAACATGGAATAAATAAAAGTCATTTATCATAGAATGATAAAATTGTAAGAATGAAAAGAGATCTATATGTAGTTCAAATCTCTCAGTATATATATGAGAAAAATAAATCTCAGGGAGGAAAAGTAAGTTGTCCAAGATTATCCAACTAGTTATTAGCAGAGCCAGGTTTAGAGTTCAGGTTTCCTGTTTGCTAAACCCAGGCTGTTTTCCCCTCCATATCATGACACTATTCCTCTACCAATACTCATTGCCCTAGACATCGGGGTAATAATTTTCCTGGCTTCTTGCTCTAGTCCTCAAAGCTAGGACAATGTAACTCTGATTTTTAGGCTCAGCCATGAATCAGATTCTACTAACAAGTATAGTCCATTTATGCATAGTATAACACATATAGAACATCTAATGTATAGCTAGGTGACCAACAAGTCAGACTTGTCACCCAACCTTATACCTTAGTTTTACTACTGACCTTTTCCTCTATTCCTTTAGGCAACACTCTGCCTTCTATGAGTTTAGTCTTGAATTTTTTCCATGCCTAAGTCACTAACTTAGAGTCTAGCCTAGGGTATGCCTTACTCTATTATTTACTTCAGTCTCCAGGCTCAATCTCAATCAATTTAAACCCCTTTTGAGTTGCACAACTAGACTGCCTGGAATCATCTTTATGTATTAAGTTATCTTTACATAATTTTGTTTTTGTATCAGGTATTACCCACATATCTTTGCAGCCTCCCACCAGTCCTCCTTGATGGCAATTGTCCATTATGCTAGCATTCCCTGCATTTTCAGCTGCTAGATCTGCCTTGACCTGCCACATAAATGCCAGTTAATCTATCAGAAGTTTAGGTTTTAGGGAAGTCTAACCACTAGCCAGCCACAAGTCATCCAGAAACCATATATTTAAAAGAAAATTTCCTTGGACTTTTAGCACTTTTATGGGGTTGTGAGAAATAGTAAACAGGAAGAAGAATACTGTTATTTGGATCAGAGATACTTGATATTAAAATTGTGTATATTTCTTATTAATAGTCTATAATAATGTGTCTTAATCATCTCTTTCAAGTACCCAATATTACATTCACAATAGAGATAGTCATGGCAATTAATCATTAAGGAGCACCTGTGTGGCTCAGTCTGTTAAGTGTCTGTCTTTGGCTCAATTCAGGATCTCAGTGACCCTGGAATCCAGCCCTCCCTCATCGGTCTCTCTGCTTAGTGGGGAGTCTGCTGCTCCCTCTCCCTCTGCTCCTCCTCCTCCTGCTCATGCTCTCTCTCTTTCTAATACATAAATAAAATTTTTTTGAAAAAATAAAATTAATAATTAAATTAAGGCCAATGTTGGTGTTCTAGTGGGCCCAGTAAAAACACCCATTCTTCCTCTGCAATTGGAATCAGTTGAGAGATACATTCAGGAGTGATAACAATCAAAATCAAAAGGATCTGACAATTAAAACTGCTTGCTATCATTCCCCCAAATCATTTAGACTTGTCCACCCAGTCACAGACAGTTCTGAATAACTTTCATCCATCCACCTCTGAGAGCCATTCTCTCTAGGTTTATCATATGACCTAACGAGAAGAGAATACATTTTTTTTCTGAAGGCAATCCAAACTAGAGAAAATATAGAAGAGAAAGCTGAGTAAAACACCCAATTCTCCTACAAAAGGAATATGGAATTTGTGTCACCTGATAAAAATATATTGCCATCAATCTTAAAGGTAATGTTTGTTCACCGGGACACTTGCACCCTGATGTTTATAGCAGCAATGTCCACAATAGCCAAACTGTGGAAGGAGCCTCGGTGTCCATCGAAAGATGAATGGATAAAAAAGATGTGGTCTATGTATACAATGGAATATTACTCAGCCATTAGAAATGACAAATACCCACCGTTTGCTTCGAAGTGGATGGAACTGGAGGGTATTATGCTGAGTGAAATAAGTCAGTCGGAGAAGGACAAACATTATATGGTCTCATTCATTTGGGGAATATAAAAGATAGTGAAAGGGAATAAAGGGGAAAGGAGAAAAAATGAATGGGAAATATCAGAAAGGGAGACAGAACATGAGAGACTCCTAACTCTGGGAAACGGACAAGCGGTGGTAGAAAGGGAGGGGGCATTGGGAGTGACTGGGTGACGGGCACTGAGGGGGACACTTGATGGGATGAGCATTGGGTGTTATTCTATATGTTGGCAAATTGAACACCAATAAAAAATAAATTAAAAAAATAAAAATTAAAAATAAAATTGAAAAACAAAAAATTAAAAATAAAAAATACAACTTACATTATGCAAAAGAGACATACCTTTTGTAATAAAAAAAAAAGGTAATGTTTGTTAATGTGAGTAAAACACTTTTATTAGAGTTCGGGCATGATGACACCATAGGGAGCAATTTAATGTATAGAGACATTGACCTAGGTTCTTATCCTGGTTTTACCACTTACCAGAGCACTTAATATCTCTAAACTTATATTTCTACATCTGTGAAATCAGGAAATGTGTGTCTACTTTATCTAGTGGATGTGTAAATAAAATTAACTATTTGATATGTTATCTTTAAAGTACCCACACAGAAGAGGGGATTATTACTTCTACAGGAAGCATAGGGAACTCCATGGCAGAATAACTTTCCAAGAGAAAAGAGGCATGATCGTATTTTCTAAATAACTATCAATATATTTGGATAACTAAGCCACACATTATTTGTTTTAGGGCTAAAATATATTCAGACTTCCTTTTTTACAAACTTTCCTTTCTATCCCTCTGAAATCATTAATCAAGCCATTGATTGATGTTTGAAATAGTGCAGGTACTGCTCTTACATATTCATTATTAATCAAATTATTTATTCAACCCAATAGATTCTACACGCACAACACAAATTTCCAGCATCCCCTCATGTTATCCAGAATCTGAAATTTATCATAGTAGTCCTCAAAAACATTTTATTAGGGTTATATGAAATGCAAGTTCTCCAAATCTCCAAATTAAGAATTTCAATAACCTAGCTTCTCCACTGTTACTTCCTTTTTAAAAAAGATTTATTTCTTTTTTTAAATTTTTTATTTATTTATGATAGTCACACACACAGAGAGAGAGAGAGAGGCAGAGACACAGGCAGAGGGAGAAGCAGGCTCCATGCACCGGGAGTCCAACGTGGGATTTGATTCCAGGTCTCCAGGATCGCGCCCTGGGCCAAAGGCAGGCGCCAAACCGCTGCGCCACCCAGGGATCCCGATTTATTTCTTTATTTGAGAAACATGAGACAGAGAGTGTGTGGAGGGGTGGAGGAGCGAGGGAGAGGGAGAGAGAAACTTAAGGAGACTCTGTGCTGAGTGTAGCCAACATGGGGCTTAATCTCAAGACTCTAACATCAAGACCTGGCTGAAACCAAGAGTCTAATTAATGTTTAACTGACTGTGCCACTGAGGCACTCTACCACTGTTACTTCTTGAAAAGAACTGGATTGGGTGACGGGCACTGGGGGTTATTCTGTATGTTGGTAAATTGAACACCAATAAAAAGAAAAGAAAAAAAGAACTGGTTCTGCTGCCTTATTTTTATGTAATCTTCAAAAATGTTTTAAATAAAATTTTCTTAGGTCTTTAAAATTGATGTTACTTTTTAATGTGCAGATTCAGGCTTTTAAAAATCATTCTCCTGGAGAGATATAGGGACAAAATCTTCAAGATGATATAGTTTAATGCCCTCTAGTTTACTAGAGACTTTGAGAGAAGTAGTTAGCTCAAGAATCTGGTATACTAATGCCTGTGTTCTTTCATTGCTTCCCAATGTGTTAAGTATTATTGATTGAGACTTTCAAAAATGATATTTGTGATGCAGAATTAGCAGAAATACCAATACGCTGATCTTGCCAAAACAAAGTATTTCAGATTCTATCAGACCAAATTCTAATTCTTGAGTTAAATTTGGTAAAGTGTACATTAAAAAGCACATGGTAAGATGCCTTTTATAAAGTGTTTGATAAAGCTTTTTGAGGACAATATTTATCCACCTTTGCTGTACTTGTATCTCTACCACATGGGACCCCAAACCATCCAGGCATATTGTAAATGCATGTGGACTATCATCATATTTTTGTATTTTTAATGGGCATCAATATGTGTCATACTGCTTTTTAAGAAACACCTTAAATTTGATATTTTGCAAGTGGATCTACAGCATTTTCCTCAGCAATGAAAGAGAACATGCACTAGATTATTACATCATATTTGAAAATGAGAAAAAAGTAGAAGAATTGACTTTTCAAATAACAGATTTCAAAAAATAGCCTCTAATCTGCTTATAGAGCTTAAAATATATCACCTGCTCCTCTTTTGTATTAATCAGCATCTATTGAAACCAGTTTGATTTTGAGCCCACTATTGAAGGTCATGTGGAGACGAAAATAAAATAACAAACATACCCTTTATGCTTAGAAATTATGCTTTTGTAAACCTAAATTGCATGTCTGGAGGAGGGGAGAAATGCACTGTAGAACTTTTTAAGTGAGTTAAGTCTGTTATAATTTATCATTATTTTCTTTGGCCTAAATTCTATCCCTTGAAATTATAGTCTGAAAAATTGCCAGTGATTCCCTAAACAACCGAAACATTTTATTTTATATTGTTATTATTATTAAATATTTCAAACATAAAAATGATAGATTGTAATAAAACGAACTCCTGGGTATCCAATACACAAAATTAAGAATATCAATCTCACAGGGTCAGATTAAATAACTTAATACATATAAAGTGCTTAGAACAATCCCTGAGTAATATTAAATTCTGAATAAATATTAATATTATAATATCATCTTAATTTGATGTATTTTTGATATCTTTAAGAAGTAAATCAGAAAAATTAGCTGTCTTGAACTATTGATGGGAATACAAACAAGTACAGCATTGTGGAAAACAGTATGGAGTTTCCTCAAAAAAGTTAAACATAGAACCATCCTATGAACCTGTAATTGCACTACTGGGAATTTATCCCCAAACTACAAAAACACTTAAAGAGATAAATGTACCCCTATGTTTATTGCGGCATTATTTATAATAGCCAAACTATGGAAGCAGTCTATCTATCTATCTATCTATCTATCTATCTATCTATTCACTCAGAGAACAGAATATTACTCAACCATTAAAAAAGAATGAAATCTTGCTGTTTGCAACATGGATGGATCTAGTGACTGTAATGCTAAGCAAAATAAGTCAATCAGGAAAACAGATACCATATGATCTTCCCATATGTGGAACTTGAGAAATAAAACAAATGAGTTAAGAATATAAAAGAGAGATAGAGGTAGACTAAGAGACTCTTTACAGAGAACAAACTAATAGTTACCAAAAGGGAAGTGGGCAGTGGAATGGGTGAAATAGGATATAGGGATTAAGGAGTACACTTATGATAAAAAAAATTAAAAGTAAAAATAAATTGCATTACATTTGTTACCACTATAAACATCCTTAATCCACGTTTTATAAATATCACATATATACTTTGCATTTCCATGAATAAAATAAAATATTTTGAAATTTAAAGCTTACATAAATGGCACAACACTGCAAAATAATTTTGCATTTCAAAAGTTAATCATCACAGGGCACTTGCGTAGCACAGTAGATTACACATATGACTCCTGGATTGAGCTCAATTCTGGGTGTCATGGCTAATGAGATTGAGCCCCATGTCATCGGGCTCTCTCCCCAACTGGGGAGATATTGGCTTGGATATTCTTTCTCTGTTGATTCTCCCACTTGCATATGCAATCTCTCTCTTAAATAAATAAATAAATAAATAAATAAATAAATTTAATTAATTAAATATTTCTTAAAATTTGTCATCATAGTTCTTCATTTACACGGGTTAAGATGCAAAGATGTAGAGATAGTCTTATTTTATGAACTGTATAGTTTTCCATCTTATGCATTGGTTTGCTATTGGTTAATGCTGTTAATATTATTGTGGTGTATCTTCGTATTTTGTCAGTCTGTCTTCATTAACATCTAGGTTGTATTCTACCAGTCTTTTAATATATCATTTAATAAATTTAAGTCATTTTTGTATATTTTTAATTGGAGTTCGATGTGCCAACATATAGCATAACACTCAGTGCTCCTCCCATCAAGTGCCTCCCTCAGTGCCCATCACCCAGTCACCACAACCTCCCTTTCCACTACCCCTTGTTCCTTTCCCAGAGTTAGGTGTCTCTCATGTTCTGTCATCCTCACTGATATTTCCCACTCCTTTCCCCTTTATTCCCTTTCACTATTTTTTATATTCCCCAAATGAATGAGACCATATAATGTTTGTCCTTCTCCGATTGACTCATTTCACTCAGCATAATACCCTCCAGTTCCATCCACGTCGAAGCAAATGGTGGGTATTTGTCATTTCTAATGGCTGAGTAATATTCCATTGTATACATAAACCACATCTTCTTTATCCATTCATCTTTCGATGGACACCGAGGCTCCTTCCACAGTTTGGCTATTGTGGACATTGCTGCTAGGAACATTGGGGTTCAGGTGTTCCAGCGTTTCACTGCATCTGTATGTTTGGGGTAAATCCCCAGCAGTGCAATTGCTGAGTCATAGGGTAGACCAATTTTTAACTCCTTGGGGAACCTCCACACAGATTTCCAGAGTGGCTGTACTAGTTCACATTCCCACAAACAGGGCAAGAGGGTTCCCCTTTCTCCACATCCCCTCCAACATTTGATGTTTCCTGTCTTGTTAATTTTCCCCATTCTCACTGGTGTGAGGTGGTCTCTCATTGTGGTTTTGATTTTTCTATTTTCAAGATGGCAAGTGATGCTGAGCATTTTCTCATGTGCTGGTTGGCCATGTCTACGTCTTTCTCTGTGAAATTTCTTTCATGTCTTTTGCCCATTTCATAATTTGATTGTTTATTTCCTTGCTGTTGAGCTTAATAAGTTTTTTATAGATCTTGGATGCTAGCCCTTTCTCTGATATGTCATTTGCAAATATCTTTTCCCATTCAGTAGGTTGTCTTTGAGTTTTGTCGACATTTCTTTTGCTGTGCAGAAGTCTTTTATCTTGATAGAATCCCAATAGTTCATTTTTGCTTTTGTTTCCCTTGCCTTCATAGATGTATCTTGCAAGAAGTTGCTGTGGCCAAGTTCCAAATGGAGTGGCCTGTGTTCTCCTCTAGGATTTTGATGGATTCTTGCCTCACATTATGATCTTTCATCCATTTTGAGTTTAACTTTGTGTATGGTATAAGAGAATGGTCTAGTTTCATTCTTCTGCACGTGGCTGTCCAATTTTCTCAGAACCACTTATTGAAGAGACTGTCCTTCTAGTGGATAGTCTTTCCTGCTTTGTCAAATATTAGTTGACTATAGAGTTGAGAGCCAATCTCTGGGTTCTCTATTCTGTTCCATTGATGTATGTGTTTATTTTTGTGCCAGTACCACACTCTCTTGATGATCATAGCTTGGTAGTACAACTTGAGATCTGGCATTCTGATGCCCCCAGCACTAGTTTTCTTTTTCAAAATTCCCCTGGCTATTCGGGGTCTTTTCTGATTCACACAAATCTTAAGATGATTTGTTCCAACTGTCTGAAGAAAGTCCATGGTATTTTTTTTTTAGTCCATGGTATTTTGATAGGGATTGCATGAAATGTGTAAATTGCCCTGGGTAACATTGACATTTTTACAATATTAATTCTTCCAATCTATGAGCATGGAATATCTTTCCATCTCTTTGTGTCTTCCTAAATTACTTTCAGAAGTGTTCTGTAGATTTTAGGGTATAGATCCTTTACCTCTCTTGGTTAGGTTTATTCCTAGGTATCTTATGCTTTTGGGTGAGATTGTAAATGGGATTCACTCCTTAATTTCTCTTTCTTCAGTCTCATTGTTAGTGTATAGAAATTCCACTGACTTCTGGGCATTGATTTTGTATCCTGCCACACTGCCAAATTGCTGTATGTGTTCCAGGAATCTTGGGGTGAAGTCTTTTGGGTTTTGTAAGTACAGTATCATGTCATCTGTGAAGAGGGAGAGTTTGATTTCCTCTGTGCCAATTTGAATGCCTTTCATTTCCTTTTGTTGTCTGATTTCTGAGGCTAGGACTTCTATTACTATGTTGAATAGCAGCGGTGTAAGTGGACATCCCTGTCGTGTTCCTGATATTAGGGGAAAAGCTCCCAGTGTTTCCCCCATTGAGAATGATACTTGCTGTGTGATTTTTGTAAATGGCTTTTAAGATGCTGAGGCATGTTCCCTCTATCCCTACACTCTGAAGAGTTTTGATCGGGAAAGGATGCTCTATCTTGTCAAATGTTTTCTCTGCATCTTTGAGAGGATCATATGGTTCTTGTTTTTTCTTTTGTTGATATGATTTATCACGTTGATTGCTCCATGAGTTTTGAACCAGCCTTGCATCTTGGGGATAAATCCCACTTGATCATAGTGAATAATCTTATTAATGTATTGTTGGATTCTATTGGCTAGTATCTTGCTGAGAATCTTTGCATCTGTGTTCTTCAGGGATATTGGTCTAGAATTCTCCTTTTTGGTGGGGTCTTTGTCTGGTTTTGGAATTAAGGTGATGCGGGCCTCATAGAATGCCTTTGGAAGAATTGCATCTCTTTCTATGTTTCCGAAGAGCTTTAGTAGAATAGGTATTGCTTCTTCTTGGAACGTTTGATAGAATTCCCCTGGAAAGCCATCTGGCACTGGACTTTTTTGTCTTAGGAGGTTTTGAATGACTGCTTCAATTTACTCCCTGGTTATTGGTCTTTTCAGGTTTTCTATTTCTTCCTGTTCCAGTTTGTGGATTTCCAGAAATGCCTACATTTCTTCTAGTATGCTTATTGACATATAGCTGTGCATAATATGTTTTTAAAATCACTGTATTTCCTTGGTATTGGTATATCTCCTTTTCCATTCATCATTTTATTAATTTGAGTCTTTTCCCTTTTGTTTTAATAAGGCTGCTAATGGTTTATCTATTTATTAATTCTTTGAAAGAACCAACTCCAAAAAAAAAAAAAAAAAAAGAACCAACTCCAGGTTTTGTCGATCTGTTATACAGTTCTTTTGGCCTCTATTTCTCTTAGTTCTGCTCAAATCTTTAACTCTCTTCTTCTGCTTGGTGTAGGTTTATTTGCTTTTCTTCCTCCAGTTCCCTTAGGTGTGAGGTTAGCTTGTGTATTTGAGTTTTTTCCAATTTTTTGAGGGATGCTTGTGTTGCAATGTATTTCTCTCTTAGGACTGCTTTGCTGTATTCCAAATGTTTTGAATGGTTGTATCTTCATTCTCATTAGTTTCCATGAATCGTTTGAATTTTTCTCTAATTTACTGTTGACCCTTCCATCTTTTAGCGGGATGCTCTTAATCTCCACATGTTTGAGTCTCTTCCAAATTTCTTCTTGTGATTGAGTTCAAGTTTTAAAGCCTTATGGCTTGAAAATATACAGGGGACAATCCCAATCTTTTGGTATTGGTTAAGACCTGATTTGTGACCCAGTATGTGGTCTATTCTGGAGAAAGTTCCATGTGAACTTGAGAAGAATATGTATTCAGTTGCATTTGGATATAAAGTTCTGTAAATATCTGTGAAATCCATCTGGCCCAGTGTATCATTTAAAGCTCTTGTTTCCTTGGAGATGTTGTGCTTAGAAAATCTGTCATTTGCAGAAAGTGCCATGTTGAAGTCTCCCAGTATTAATGTATTATTATCTAATATGTCTTTACTTTGGTTATTAATTGATTGAAATGTTTGGCAGGTCCTACATTAGGGGCATAAATATTCTTTTTTGTAGGTCCTCTTGTTGGATAGACCCTTTAAGTATGATATAGTGTCCCTCTTCATCTCTTACTACAGTCTTTGGGATACACTCTAATTTATCTGATATGAGGATTGCTGCTCCTGCTTTCTTTTGAGGACCATTTGAATGGTGAACCGTTCTTCAACCTTTCCTTTTCAGGCTGTAGGTATCCTTAGGTCTAGAATGAGTCTCTTGTAGAAAGGAAATAGATGGGTATTGCTTTTTTATCCAGTCTGTAACCCTGCGTCTTTTGATAGGATCATTAAGCCCATTCACATTCAGAGTTACTATTGAAAGACATGAATTTAGTGTTATCATAATACCTATTCAGTCCCTATTTTTGTGGATTATTTCTTTGAGCTTCCTCTTTCTTTTACAAAGTCCCCCTATTAAGGGGGGACTTGTCTTGCAGAGCTGGTTTGGTGGTCACATATTCTTTCAGTTTCTGTCTATCTTGGAAGCTCTTTATATCTCCTATTCTGAATGAGATCCTTGGTGGATCAAGTATTCTTGGCTGCATGTTATTCTCCTTTAGTCGTTGAATATATCATGCCAGCCCTTTCTAGCCTGCCAGGTCTCTGTGGAGAGGTCTGTTGTTAATGTAATAGTTCTCCACATATAAGTTAGTGATCCCTTGTCTCTTGCTGCTTTAAGGACTTTCTATCTTTGGAATTTGCAAGTTTCACTATTAAATGTTGAGGTGTTGAATGGTTTTTATTGATTTTAGGGGGGAATCTATCTCCTGGGTCTGAATGGCTGTTTCCTTCCCCCAATTAGGGAAATTCTCAGCTATGATTTGTTCAAATATGCTTCATTGTCCTCTGTCCTTCTTGGTGCCCTCTGGAACCCCAATTAAACATAGATTTTTCCTTCTGAGGCTGTCCTTTATTTCTCTTAACCTTTCCTCATGGTCTTTTAATTGTTTTTCTCTTGTTTCCTCAGCTTTCTTCCTTGCCATCAACTGTCTTCTATGTCGCTCACTCGTTCTTCTACCTCACTAACCCTCGTCGTTAGGACCTCCAGTTTGCATTGCATTTCATTTAATTGATATTTAATTTTGGCCTGATTCGATCTAAATTCTGCAGTCATGAAGTCTCTTGAATCCTTTATGCTTTTTTCCAGAGCCACCAATAGCTTTTTAACTGTGCTTCTGAATTGGCTTTCTGACATTGAAGTGTAATCCAAATTCTGTGACTCTGTGGCAGAGAGTACTGTTTCTGATTCTTTCTTTTTTGGTGAGTTCTTCTTTCTAGTCATTTTGCTCAGTGCAGAGTGGCTAAAAAGGAGCTGTACTTTTTATAATTGCAAACACCTCTCTGAGCATTTCAACTGCTCTCTCTTTAAATCTCAGGTTGAATTCGTAGGTTTTCATGATAATTTGAAAGTTTCTAGGTAAGTTGGTGGGGATTGGTGACTTGGGGACCCTACTCCTCTGCCATATTTCCCCGACCCCAATAATTTCATTAGTCATGATTATTACATAATTGGAGTCATTTCTACTAAATCCTTTCTTGTCATCATTGAATTGATCAGATTTTATCACATATTTCATATATTTCCCCTTCCTTTAGTTGTTTGGAATTTATATTTATTGTATTTTAGTTGTCCTTTACATTTTAACAATTGTACTTAACCTAAATTATAATTAGTGTCTATATCCTTTTTCCTACAAATATTTTAGAATACTTTCATTCAAATATTTAGCATTTCTATACTATTGCTTTCTAGCATTTTAGGTGCCCATTTTTAAAAAATTCTCCAGTACTCATTATTACCTAAATTGATTATTACTTTTCATTTAGAATGACCCATTACTAGTTCAAATTTACCGACACAATTTACCTATTTCCTTCTTCACCATTGTGCCTGCATCCCAACCCTTCATTTCTTTCATACTGATGTATACTCTGTAGTAGTAAGCCCTGAAATCTTGTAGGTCTGAAAATTTATTTCAGTCTTATTCTTAAATGACACTTTAAATTAGTTGATAATTTAAGTCCATAGTTATGTTCTGTCAGAACTTTGAAGATATTGTTTCATTTACTTCTGACATTTATTGTTGCTAATGAGAAGTCTTAGGTAAGTGTGATTATAATTCCATTGTAGATAATTAATCTTTTCTCTCTGGTAGGAATTAAGATTTTTCTCTTTGTCTTTGATACTTTTTGTTTTTACCACTTGATGAGTCTAAATGTAGTCTTATTGCATTTTCTTCTGTACCTAGTATATTCCTTAAGACTAAGAAGTTTTGTGTTTCCTCAATTCTGGAAAATCTCCAACCAATTACTTTTGGAAAGTTTTCTCTTTCTCATCTTTATTTGTTTGTTTGCTTTGCAGAGTCTTATTTATTTGTGTCTTTATCAATTAGAAAATTTTCCTCTTCGTGTCTTCCCAGGAGGGGAGTACAGAATCCAGATATCTAAGGAATACACATGAGTCAGGGTAGGGGCATCGTGGTGTTATAAAAAATGTAGAAGATTTTGAAATGGTAAGATTGATAGCTTGAATTCACCATGGGGGCCAGTATTTGCTGATAAAGGAAGTTCACTACACATTCAAGAGTAATTCTTATTCTGTATAGAAGCCACAATCAGGGCCCAATAGGCAAGCCTGTTTCCCATGAAGAATCTAAGGACAAAGAGTAAGATGTTAAGTAGGCACCAAAGAAGGTAGGTCATGATTGTTAAATAGAATGCAGGTAGTGGTGTTACTCTGGGATACCACAACCCCCAGCTAAGCTTAAGCTCCAGGTTTACAGTATCAAATTGTTTGCTTCCATTCTGTTACATATTGGGGCAAACCCAAAAAGGATAGTGGGTGCATTACAATGCTACATAAGGCAATTAGGATAGTGTCAGGTTTTTTTTTTTTTAAGATTTATTTATTCATTCAGAAAGAGAGAGAGAGAGAGAGACAGGCAGAGAGACAGGCAGAGGGAGAAGCAGGCTCCATGCAAGGGAGCCCGACTTGGGACTCGATCCCGGGCCTCCAGGATCACGCCCTGCGCTGCAGGCAGCGCTAAACCGCTGCCCCACCAGGGCTGCCCGGATAGTGTCAGTTTTTATTGGGGCTGCATACTTTTGTTTTTGATGGAGTGGGGTGAAGAAATGGGGTGATGTTTAAGTCCTGTTCTATACCTATTTCCCACAGGTGTGAAAACCTCATACACTGTGAAATTATTTGCCATTTCCAGGGCCATCTAATTATATGTTCTCCTGTAGATAGATCTTTTGATAAGGACAATAAAAGGTTATCTTGTGTCCTTATTTGTAGTAAAGCATGTTTTTCCTGCATGCTGTCTACTTGCATTCTAAAGGTGACATCAAGGGAACTGAAGGAATAGAGAATACACACTTAGAAGATTGAAATCTATGTATACTTTTAATGTCCACATAGTTGTTGACAGGCAGCATGTCCAAAAGGCCAGTGAATGGGGTTTTGTCAGCTTTTTGTTGTTTTGTTTACATTTCAATTTTTATTTAAATTATTTTGCATTATTTAAGTCTTTCAAAGGTTTAAGGTGATACTATACAAACTTCTGTCATATGCAACTAGTCTAGCGTCCAAATATTATGCACAATACCTTGGTAAGAGCAGAGCACTGCATCCACTCCTACCATGGCCCTGCTCATTTGTGTATATTTGGAGCATATGGAGGAGTGTGAATAGTATTGGAAAGAGGAAGGAAATGGAAACATCCTGAGTTCCTGGCTGGGAGATGAGCCAAAGTTGTGCAAACAAGCCTGAACATGTCATTGGTGAGAACTCAACCTTTGTTGATGTTCTTTAATAGGAACATCTGGTGGAACCTCATGATAGAGTTTTTATCAGCTTTATCAGCTTTGAACTGGCCCACAATCATGCTGATGATGCAGCTATCTGGTGTGGGATGATGGTCCTGCACAGTGATGCTTTGCTGGATTTTCTGGAATGGAGTTCTAGACCACTTCACAATGACAGCTTTATCCTGGAACTGCTGTCCTTCACAGGATGGAAGGCAGGATGACGTAAGGCAGGATGCGTCAATATAAATTGTCCCTAGGTGGGTTCTGTCATTATCAAATAACTGGTGGTAATGTTGAATGAAGCTGGATTCAATCTGTTTCCAAATTGGCTTGTCTCCCACTCTGGAGCATCACTGGGTCTCATTGAGACCTGAGAGGCTGAAACAATCTCTTGATCTTTTTAATTCTCTCCTTCTGGAACTCTGATTAGATAACACTTGATTAGATTTTTCTATATTATCCTCCACATTGCTTGGATTTCTCTTTCATATCTACTGTTTCTTTAATGATCTATGCTGCAATCCAACTAAGTTCCTCAGACTATGTTCTCTTTCACTAAGTCTTTTTAAATTTATGTTTTTCTTTCTCTCAAGTTCTTTATTCAAATGACTGTATTTTTATTTCAAAAATTTCTATTTGATTATTTGTCATTTTTGCTGTGGTGTCCTGAACTTGCCTTTGTGGTATCTAGTCCTTCCTTTAACTTGATTACCTTAAAAAAACTTACTTTAAATACTCTCAATTTTTCTATTATCTATATAGTTTACAACGTGTTACTTCTTATGTTTTTATTTTTTACTTGCTCACTCTCTCATGGTGGTTTGCTTCCTTTTGTGGTATGAAATTTTAACTGTAACCTCATTTTCAAAGTAAATTTTTAAAAATATTTTCTTTATTTGAGAGAAAGCACAAGCAGGGAGATTGTCAGAGGAAGTGGGAGAAGCAGACTCCCCACTGAGCAGCGAGTCCAACTCAGGGCTCAATTCCAGGACCCCAGGATCATGACATGAGCCAAAGGCAGACACTTAACCACCTGAGCTACCCAGGCACCCCAGAGAGTAATTATTTCTGCAGGGATTGTGCAGACTTCCTTTAAGCAGTTTCATATTTACTTCTGTGGAGTGTCTATGGGTCTCAATGTTTCCAAAGCTTCTTTTATAGTAACTTATTGGATTGAGATTTTCATTATCCTTGTACCATATGAATTATACATTTTTTTCTGCATCTGGCAGTAGCTTGGGATTCTGATTCCTTGCAGTGAATCTTTTTCATAACACTTTCAAAATAACCAACTTTCTTACTTACTGAGTCTCTCGGCCAATGGAGATATTTTAATGCCTGTTTTACAGAAATGTGAACTCCTAGGTTTTTGCAGAGTTTAGTTCCAGTTGTCAGCCATTCAGAAATCCTAAACCTTGCCTCTTATTTATGTAAGTATTGAAAGAGCAATGTCTGTACAATATTCCTGCATTATAAACCATCTATCTAAAAAAAAAAAAAAAAAAAAAAAAAAAAATAAACCATCTATCTTAATACCGGGCCACCTTTTCTGCTGAGAACCCATCCCTTCACAGAGCTTAACATTTACTTGTGTGATTTCTAGTCACCCATCTCTCATTTTAAAATTCCTTCCTCAGAGAAGCTTTCCTGGATTCTCAAATTAACTTTGTTCCCACTGTTGTACAACTTGAATAGTATGCTGCACTTTTACTCTATGGTATATTCTATAATCTGAGTTTATAGACCAGTGGTTATTAATATAAACAACATCTAATAAAGAATTTTAGTCCTTAGGGGAGGAGATGAATCATATATTCTATCCAAAACAACTCTAATTAAATTCTGCTATCCTCTTGGAATATCTACTACTTATAAATTCCTAGAATTTTATTGGTTTCTAAGCCAACATAATTTATCTTATAATCATGCGATTCTACTTAAACATGTTGGTCTCTTGATCTCTTCCCCAAAATATAGGCAATTCTACATAGTCAGCACGCAGCCAACATATAAATTACTGGAGTGGTATACAATTCCTTGTGAATGTAGGAAGTGTGGTTCTTAAACCATTCTGGTTGCTTCTTTCTTGACACACATTTAATGTTTTCTTTTTTTTATGTCTATATCCGGAGAAGATATTTACAAACATCCACATTGATAATATGTATCTCATGATGTATTTTTAATTTTTTAAAAAATTCATACTTTTATTCCCAAATCGAAGGTAAGCTCCATGAGGGTAAAGAATGTTGTCTACTTTTGTTCATCGTTATATCTCCAGTTCACAGCACTATATTTTATACGTGTATTCTGCTAAATAAATATTTGTTGAATAAATTAATGGTGGGAAAAATCAATGAAATCATCATATTTCGGCAGCAATCCTGACAGGTAAATTATTAAGTGGAGATTTGTAAAGTGGGGTGTGGAAGTTTAGAAAGGGATGAAGAGGAAAAGTAATTGTGAACATGGGTGAGCAAAGGATCAGGACAATAAATCATAAATATAAGTTTTTATCTCTGAGTTGAAGAGCTTGTAGTTTCCTTCACTTTTTATCATGTATTACCTAAATCAAGATACAATATTCTGAATGAATAAAACATCCAGCCTTTGAAGTATATATATCACACCACTTATATTCTTTAAATGGTTCTTGAAATGCAACTTGCATTGTTTTTCAATAAATTGTGGCTCCTAACTCATTCACGATCTTATGTTCAGTGAAAGAGAGTGTTCCCCAAAATTGGAAAAAGCATTCCTTGGTTCTTTTGGTTAAACATAATTTTTATTCTCTTTTACTTGTTATTTCCCAGAATGAGATGGGGTTCAATGCAGTCATATATCATTCATTTGTATTAACCAAACTATTAATTAACAATCTCAAATATTTAACATAACCAAAATAATTCAGCTTTGTTTTCTTGTATAATTATTTCATTTTCCTTCTCGGGGTCCAGAATCTTGTTTTCCCTTTTTTCAGATCTAAGGATCTTTATGCTTTATATTTGTTTTAAAATAATGAGGTTTAATTTTCCCCACTCTTGGTGTACTGAATTTGTCTAATGGTTTTCATGAGTACATTTTTAAAACATAAAGTAATTGCTGTGAATTTAAGTGTAAAATTATTAATATTGGATTATTACCATCATTACTGTATAGGTGCATGATTGCCTGATGTTCTATGAGATATCATACCTTCAAATGGAGTTTTATCCTTATGTATTGCTTTTTAGTAGCACAGAATTAGAGCAAGCAAAGTTTGTGCTCATTTTCTTTGCCTCTTTGCTAGCTGGATCTTTCAAACTCTCTTTTTCCTTTGGCCAATGTGGTTAGTTTAAATGTATATCTCTCTATCTGTTTTCATACATCTATAAATATATATGCATATTTATAAAGTAATAACAATGTCATCTATATAAAGACTTATAGTTAATGCTTCTGCAAACATTGTAATTTATGTAGAATTTTGAATTTATATTTAATTGAAATGGATAGAGGTTTTCGGTTTTTTTTGTTTTTTTAATTTTTTTTTTAAATACTACACACACCTTTATTTATTTATTTATTTATGATAGTCATACAGAGAGAGAGAGAGGCAGAGACACAGGCAGAGGGAGAAGCAGGCTCCATGCACCGGGAGCCCGATGTGGGACTCGATCCTGGGCCTCCAGGATCACGCCCTGGGCCAAAGGCAGGCGCCAAACCGCTGCGCCACCCAGGGATCCCTTTTTTAAATTTTTTAAATTTATTTATGATAGATACAGAGAGAGAGAGAGGCAGAGACATAGGCAGAGGGAGAAGCAGGCCCCATGCACCGGGAGCCTGACGTGGGATTCGATCTCGGGTCTCCAGGATCGTGCCCTGGGCTAAATGCAGGCCCTAAACCACTGCGCCACCCAGGGATCCCTGGATAGAGGTTTTTGAATGTTGGTTGTTAGGTTTAGTTTTTTAAAATCTTGTCACTTACTTTCTGTGTGTTGTTGAGACAGAAGTCCTTTCATTGACTGCTTCTCATTTTCCTTGCTGTTGGCCTCCTTCAGACAGACAGGCTCCAAGCTAATTAGCAGAGCTTTCTTCTTGACTGCTCATTTCCTTAAACTCTGCAGGAAGGAAACTCATGAACACTTAATGAAAAATTCAAGTATATACAAGATAATAATAAATAATAGTAAACATACTATAGAGATTTGAATAGATTTGAGACATAATACACCAATCTGTACATCATAACTGGTAAAAAGACAATCACCATAAAAGTAGTTGGGATAATACTTATGATGTAATTGAATGGAGTTACCAAAGGTTCTTCCATCCAACAAAATCCAGAAATTTTGCACTTCATAGGCTACTGAGCCAAAAACCTATTTGAACTGGCCCTCTCTATATCTATCTATCATCTATCTATCTATCTATCTATCTATCTATCTATCTATTTATCATCATCATCTATCTATCATCTATCTATATATATATATAAAATCTATCTATCTATCTATCCATAAAGGTATTGTATTTATGATTTGAAGAAATGTTTTTTATTACACCGTTTCAAAGAACTTTACAATGTACTTTTATTTATACAATATTATCAATACAAAACTTTCCTTTTTAAGAATATTTTTCTTCCCTTCAAGACATCTGTCTTATTATATTTTCAATCTTATATGCTATATTGAACAGTATTAATTATATACAACCAATGATGAAAGCCAATGATGAAAATCTTCTGAAATTAGATATTCAAGATCTTTTATCCAAGACCTGCACACAATTCTAGATTTGCCCTTCAGCTCTGCAATGGGGGCCTTTTCTGGATGAAGTAGTTATCAGAATATCCCTAAATAACCTTCTATCTTTATGTCTGAAGAAGCATTTTCTTAAAATGAGATAGCTTTATGAACCTACATAGTAAGGTGGAAAGTCCTCATAAATTCTATAATATTAGTACACACAGAAATTACAATACTTCAGTTACTATCAGGAAGCAATTGGAAATCGTAAATTAATCTCCCTGACAATCCTGTTATGGGAAGAGACAGTTTTCATTTGAAGTACTTGCTGACAAGGCTGCAACTTTATTTAAAAAACATGTCATTTAGCTTTAGGCCCTACATTTTGGCAGCTGAACAAAACACAAAAGAGTTTACAACTGCCTTTCATTGTTGTACTGAGGTAGTCCTCTAGCACATTTCAGGCTTCTAGTATGTGCACAAAATGCTATGCTAGATAGAACATGTGAAGGCTATCGAAGAAATCATAGGTATGACCCTTGCAGTCAAGTGAGGAAGAAAGATGCAGTTTCAAAAAGAAAAAAAAATGAAGAAAATTATCTAGCAGTATGCCAAGTGTAAAACAAATGAAAACTAAATATAAACTGTCTTTGTATAGGAACAAATGTGTTGATTGTGCAGAAATAAAGCCAGACATTTGTGTGATTTTTCAGGTATACACATATTTTTCTGTGTCTATTTTACTCTAGCTTTTCTGATTTATACAGCATATCACACAGGAAATCCATGATAAATCAGAAAAGAGGGTAGGTAAGTCATCTTGTCATCAATTCATACCACTTGGGCTCTGCAGCATCTTTCATCTTAGTCATCCTTTTTCAAATCTCAAGGCCAAACTTACCTCTCTGTTAGTGAAGATAGTTCCCCTAGTTTCTCTTTAAAAGCCGGACAAATTTTGTCTCTGTTTCTCATCTTCATTCTATTCTTCCAAAAGCCTTCTCCCTTAGTCATATTTAAAACTATGGGAAACTGTTTTCTGAGCCTGGCTTTCCAGAATGAAAGTCACATTCTGCTTTAATTCAACACTGTTGAGACATAACCATAATCTCATTTTTCTATATAAACCAAGGTTCTCTTGAGACAGGTACATTTTGTTTTTTTTCCCCTATTTATTTTTGCAATATTAAAATGGCAGAAGAATCCTTTTTTGATAGAAATTTGGAATGTTCCACAAAGGAACTGGCCAGTGATATTTCCTTCCCCTGTCCCTCAGCACAAGCACATAGCTACCTGTGGGAAGCAGCTCAGCACAGATACTATTTAAATTGCTTACACCAAGTGATGCCCCCCACACTCCAGTAGAATTGCCCACCCAATCACACTTGCCTCAGTCCTAGTACGCCATGCTCCCTCAACCAGAAGACGGGCCCAAAACTTTGTTCACATTGTGTCTCTCAATGGAGGTTGGCAGAGCCTTAGTTCCAGCAGCAGTGGCAAAAGTTGTCATTTAACAGCCTGGGGAGAGGACACCTACTTAAAATGAACCACATTCAGGCCAGGAACCAAACACTGCACAGGAGTGAAGAGAGCCTCTGTTTATGCCTGTTCTGAAGGATAAAGCAGCCGGGACAAAACAGTAGATGACATGTAGCATATACTGGAGACACTCCTATAAGGGCCAGGCCTTGGGAAACAGAGGACACTATTTGGCAGGACACTATAGGACTTCTTCTTTATAAGGCCATCTAACTTAGGAATGGGAGATGTAGCTGACTTTGTAACATAGAGAAACAGGCACAAAGACTTACACAAAGTGAAAGTACAGAGAAATGTATCCCAACTGAAAGAACAGGACAAGTCCAAAGACAGACATCTAAGGAAAACAGAAGTAAGTAATATGACTAATAAATAATTTAAAGTAATGATCATAAGGAGAAAAGAGTAGAACCCATGAGACCTTGTTTAAAGAATAACATAACGGATATAAAGAACTCAATAAACGAAATGAGAAACATACTTGATGGAATGAACAGTAGGCCAGAAGACACAGAACAAATTAATGACCTAGAAGACACAGTAATGGAAAGTCATCAAGCTGAACAAAAGAGCAGAAAAATAATGAAAAATGGGAATGAACTTAGGGATCTCAGTGACTTCATCAAACATGATAAATTTTATATTATAGATGTCCTGGAAGAAGAGAGGAACAGAGGAGAGAACGTGTATTTGAAGAAGTAATAGCTAAAGCATCCTTTTGCTGGGAAAGAAAAAGATATCCTTATTCAGGAGCCACAGAGAACTCACATTTAAATAAAAACAAACAAACAAACAAAATAACAACAAAAACATATCCTAAGCCAAGATACTGTAATTAAGTTGGGAAAATATAGTGATAATGAAAAAATAAAATAAAATAAAAGCAGCAAGACAAAAAAGACAGTAACTTACAAGAGAAAACTGATAAAGCTAGCAGGTGATTTTCCAAGGCAGAAGGGAGTGTCATGACCTATTCAAAGTCATAAATGTTAAAATTCTGCAGCCAAGAATATCCAGTAATGATGTAATTCAGAATAGAATGAGAGGTAACAAAAATTATCAGACAAATGAATACTAAAGGAGTTTATGACCACTAAACTATCCCTGCCAGAAATTTTAAAGGGGACAATTTGAGTGGAAAGGAAAGACCAAAAGGGACAGTATCAAGGTGGGAAACACAAAAGTTGTAAAGATGAATATTTCTATAAAAAGTCAAGAAACTCACAAAAAAGATTAAAACTATAATAGCGTATACCTAAAACATGGAGAGAGAGAGAGGAGTAAAGAATGGGTTCAAACTTAAATGACAATCAACTTCATATAGACTTCTATATACAGAAGAGATTATATACAAACATAGTGGTAACTATATATCAAAGCCACTAATAAATATGCAAAATTAAGGAGGAAAAATCCAAACATATCATGAAAGAAAAACAGCAAGCCATGAAAGAGCGAAAGACAAGAAGAGATCAGGGAAAACCTTCAAACCTTCAGAAAGAACCACAAAAGAAATAATGAAATTACAGTAAATATATATCTATCAGTAATTACTTTGAATGTAAATGTACTAAACACTCCAATCAAAAGATATAGGGTGACAGAATGGATAAAAAAAACAAAACAAAACAAACAAAAAAACAAGACCCATCCATATACTGCCTACAAGAGACTCATTTTATTTTATTTATTTTTTAAAATATTTAATTTATTTATTCATGAGATACAGAGATAGGCAGAGACACAGGCTCTTATTAATGCGACACAGAAGGAGAAGCAGGCTCCCTGCAGGGAGCTCAATGCGGGAGTTGATCCCAGGACTCCAGGATCATGACCTGAGCCAAAGGCAGATGCTCAACCCCTAAACCACCCAGGTGCCCCTATAAGAGACTCATTTTAGATCTAAAGTCACTTGCAGATTGAAAGTGAGGAGGTGGAGAAACATGTTTTATACAAATGGTTACCATAAGGAAGCCTGAGGGGCAGCCTGGGTGGCTCAGCAGTTTAATGCCTCCTTCAGCCCAGGGCCTGACCCTGGAGACCTGGGATCGAGTCCCACATCAGGCTCCCTGCACAGGGCCTGCTTCCCCCTCTGTCTCTACCTCTCTCTCTCTCTCTCTCATAAATAATAAATAAAATATTTTTTAAAAAGAAAAAAACAAAAACAAAAGAAAGCCTGAGTAGCAATACTTGTATTAGACATAATAATCTTTAAAACAAAGATTATAACAAAAGATAAAGTAGGGCACTATATAATCAGGAAAAGGACACTCCAACAGGAGATATCATTGTAAATATTTATGCACTCAACATAAAAGCATCCAAATACATAAAAATAAAAAAACATAAAGGAACTAATTGATAATAATACAATAATAGTAGGACACTTTAACACCCTATTTATATCAAAGGAGAAAATCAACAAGGAAACAATGGTTTTGAATGACACACTGGACCAGATGGACTTAATAGATATGTTCAGGACATTCTATCTTAATATAGCAGAATACACATTCTTTTCAAGTGCACAAGGAACATTTCACAGAATAGATCATATATTAGGCCACAAAACCAGCCTCAGCAGAATCAGTAAGATTATAGTCATACCAAACATCTTTTCATGCTATGAAACTAGAAGTTAATCACAAAAAAATTTGGAAAGATTACAAACATGGAGTTTAAATAACATGCTAATAAACAATGAATAGGTCAACCAAGATATAAAAGAAAAAATTTTAAAAGTACATAGAAACAAATGAAAATGAAAACATAATAGTCCAAAACCTAGAAGGAAGTTTATAGCAGTAAGCATTATCTCAAGAAGCAAGAAAAATATCAAATAAACAACCTAAACTTACACCTAAGGGAGCTAGAACAAGAACAACAAATGAGGCCTGCAGAAGAAAGGGAATAATAAAGATTAGAGCAGAAATATATAACTATTTTGTACATTGCTCATAACAACTTTTTTCTTGACATGTCTCCTAAGGCATGAGAAACAAAAGCAAAAATAAACTTTTGGGACTTCATAAAAAAAAAACAAAACTTTTGCACAGTGTAGGAAATGATAAAATTAAAAGACAACCTACAGAATGACAGAAGATATTTGCAAATGACATTTGATAAAGGTTTGGTGTCTCAAATATAAAGAACTTTAAAACTCAACAACCAACAAACACAAATAATCCAACTAAAAATGGGGGAAAATGAACATTTTTTCTGAAGAACACATATAGATGGCCAACAAACACATGAAAAGATGTTCATCATCACTTACTACATTAGTTAAATGCAAATCAAAACTACAATGAGATATTACCTTAAATTATCAAAATGGCTAAAATCAACAATAGAAGAAACAACTGGTATTGGTGAGGATGTGGAGAAAAGGGAACCCTCTCGCATTGTTGGTGGAAATGCAAACTGGTGCAGCCACTATGGAGAACCATAAGAAGGTTCCTCAAAAAGTTAAAAATGGAACTAGCCTATGATACAGCAATTGCACTACTGAGTATTTACCCAAATAATACAAAACACTAATTTAAATGGATACATGTTCCCATATGTTTATAGCAGCATTATCAATAGCTAAGATACAGAAGCAGCCCAAGTGTCTATTGATTGATGGATGGATACAGAAGAAGTGGCGTGGGGGTGGGTATATATATAATGGAATATTACCCAGCCATAAAAGTAATAAACTCTTGCCATTTGCAATGACATGGATGGAGCTAGAGAGTATAATACTAAGTGACATAAATCAGAGAAAGACAAATACCACATGATTTCCCTCATATGCAGAATTTAAGAAACAAAACATATGGGCAAAGAGGAAAGAAAGAGAGAGAGAAATAAAAAGTCAGACTTTAATTATAGAGAACAAACTGATGATTGCCAGAAAGGAGGGGTTGAGTCAATGGGTTAAATAGGTGATGAGGATTAAGGAGTGCATTTGTTTTTTTTTTTAATTTTTATTTATTTATGATAGTCACAGAGAGAGAGAGAGAGAGAGAGAGAGAGGCAGAGACATAGGCAGAGGGAGAAGCAGGCTCCATGCACTGGGAGCCCGATGTGGGATTCGATCCCAGGTCTCCAGGATCGCGCCCTGGGCCAAAGGCAGGCGCCAAACCACTGCGCCACCCAGGGATCCCTAAGGAGTGCATTTGTGATGAGTACCAGGTGATGTATGGAATTCTTGAACCACTATATTATACATTTGAAGTTAATATTACACTGTATGTTAACTAACTGGTATTAAAACTTTAAAAGCCAAAAAAGGAAAAGAAACTACATTGTGTATAAACCTTCTTTCAATTAGCATTTTCTTTCGTTTAGATAAAAGTATTTGAAAAATTATGTGTAAAAGCATGTGGAAATGGCCTAAGCTTAACTCATTAAAACTACAGTGGAGGGGAGAGAAGGGAAGGGGAAGAAAGCTGGAAGGTTCCAAATAATCTTTGAAAATGTAGCCATGGATCTTTCACTTTGAATTATATTTGGACTAAATGCTATGTGTTTCTATCCTCCTTTTTTGGTTAACATTATAGAAGGTTTTGCTATTGACCCCAATCCCCATCACACACTCTTTTCCATCACATGGCAATAGTCATTCATCAAAACCTAACCAGTATTTGCATGTATTATGGCATATACACATGGATTTGGAAAGCAGAATCCTTTAGTTTAAATTTTGCTAGATAATCCATGAATTTAGGTACTATTGCTAAAAGTGTGTGGTTTTGAGCCATCCATATTAGCAACCATTTAAAAAAATACTTATTTTTTATACTTATTTCTGAGAAATCTGGACTGTACCTGAGATCCATTGAATAAGATCTCTGAAGATTCTGCCTTTGTTCATGTTAATGCCTACTTCTAGAATTTCCTTTATCTCCGCAGAAAGTCTGCACATCTCAAATCTACCCTATTCTATGAAGTCATCCTTGATCTGCTTCCTTCCAACAGATGTGCTCTTCTGTAAAATTATGGCACGGATGGCAGATGCATCAAAACTGCAATACAGAAGAATTTGGGGTAGGGGGGAACTTGGATAGGTCATCCAGGAAAATGTAGTAGGAAGGATCTAAGGTTTCACTTAAATTTTTACTTATTTAGAAACCTGAGCTGAAAATTCTCCAAATAACTTATCAACCACTTAACATCCGTGCTTGGAGGAGAAATTAGTGACAATTTCATGAGAGAATCTTAAACAAAACATGTACAATAACAGAGAGGGTAGTAGTGGTAAAATCCTTCATTTGAAGATGATAAATAATTCTAGCTGAGCATGTGCAGTTATCAGAATATTATAGTTTTAGTGTAAGGTAAGCATAAAGATCTAAGGTATGAAAACAGAAGGTTGACAGAATTATGTAAACAGTCAGTGCCATGGATAAAGCTATTATTAAATGGTTGAATTGGGGTATGAACCCAGGTGGGCCTGATTCCAATCCCATTCAATAAACATCTTAATTATGTCTTTGTTTAGACTATTGCTTCAGCCTAGAGAATGTTCTTCCCCTCTATCTTTGCATATACTTCAACATCACAGCTCCTTTCCCAGCTGCTTAGGCCACCCCACTCTGACAGTAACAACTGATGCATTCCCTGTCACTCTTTCTCCTCTTTTATTTATTTATTTTTTTTTATTTTTTTTTCTTTCTCCTCTTTTATTTGAGGAGCATGGGGGTTGCCCATGAGCATTCTTCCTGCTGGAATATACAGCGGATTGTGGTTAGTTACGGTAAAAGTAAGAAGGAATAATCTGGACTTCTTGGGAGGCCCAGGATACAGAAAGGTCTGTCTGAGGCAAAGTAAGGTCTGGGGAATACCTATATCACCATCACCTACTTGAAAAGCATATTTTGGGGCCACACCCCCATCTCTTCAATCAGAATATTTAGCTCAAAGCATAGGAATTTTCATTTTCAACAAATTCTTCACAAAACTCTGATGTATGATGAATTTTGAGAATTAGCAATTCTAGTTCTTCTAGAGAGCTGACCAAAATACTAAGACCTTGTTGATTCAAATGCTTCAATTTTGTTAAGACAGCACAACTTATTCTCAGTTTATTTTCTTTTGCATTAAAAACAGGCACAAAACCACTATTTTAAAGGATATATGCACTCCTTTTTTTCTTTTTTTTTTAAAGATTTTATTATTCATGAGAGACACAGAGACAGAAAGAGAGGCAGGACACACAGGCAGAGGGAGAAGCAGGCTCCAAGCAGGGAGCCCCGACATGGGACTCGATCCCGGATCCCCACGGATCACACCCTGGGCTGAAGGCAGCGCTAAATTGCTGAGCTACCCGGGCTGCCCTCCTTTTTTTCAAAAATATTTTATTTATTCATGAGAGACATAGAAAAAGATATATGCACTCCTATTTTATTGCAGCATTATTTACAATAGCCAGGACTATAAAACTACTAAAGTATCCATAGATGGATGAATGGTAAACAAGATGTGATAGAGAAGATTGATAGATGATAGATGATAGACAGATAGATGATAGAGCTAGAGTGCACTATGCTAAGTGAAATAAGTCAGAGGAAGACAAATAGCATTATAATTTGTTATATGTGAAATCTAAACAAAAATAACCCCCCTAAAAAACCCACAAACAGAAATAGACTACAAATGGGTGGTTGCAAGAGGGGGAGGGGTGAATGAAATAATGGGCAAAAAAAAGTAATAAAAAGCAGAGGTATGAATTGTAATTATTTCATCGGGTGCAATATCAATAAGCAACATATGCATCTCTCCTCAGTTCAGCTGCCCCACTATGGATCCCTAAGTTACACCAATTTTTTAGAGTTTTTAAAAAGAACAAGTAAAAAAAAAATAAAATAAAGAAAACCAAATAGAAAATCAGCCAAAATATTAACGAATGTCAAATTTGAGTCTATTTTTCAGTCATAAACCACAAAGGAAAAAGACACTATATTGCAAATTAAAATTTCAACTGATAAACTTTACATATGTAATAAACTAGATTTTCCCACATTCTAAGAATATAAATTCAGCTGATTGCAATGAGTTGTAAAAATACTTGCAAAATCTTTAATAACATAGAAACAAAAAATAACACTTGTTTTATAAATAAAGCGTATTACTAATTTTAAATCATTATGGATGTAATAACTACTGCCCAACTATGTCCCCTTATTCCTAAGATCATAATTTAGCAGCCTCCTCTTTCCTATTGGAAAAAAAAGTGGCATTTTTCCTGGAGCTGAAAATTGCCAACACAAAATGCATGCATTAATGGTGTCCTAATATTGTATTTTCTCATTTTTTAGATATGTTGATTCAAACACAAATACATGCACATATATCTTGCATGGCTGGTTGGCTTTTTATTAGATTTATGATTAATATTTTGCAAAACAAATGTTCTGAAATGCAAATTCATTATTTTGTTATGCTAGAATTTTTCATATAGTATTTGCAAATTGGATCCCAAGTAACTTATAGAAATATCTTGTATGCCTAACTCAATTACTAAATTTGGGAAGCAATAGATTCCTAATCTTAAGAATAATATACTAATACTTAGACTTGACAATAACAAATGTACCCTGGTAAATCTTTATTGATCTCAGTGAATGTGTAACTTTGAACCAACATCAAATGGTTTACTATTATGAATGAAAATGAGAAGATTGTTTCTGTCTGGGTAGGAACATGTGTTCTTATAAAACAGCAATGTGTAGTGGTGACTGGCTGGTATACATGATCTCAAAACATGTATAATTTGGATTTTTTACCCTGAAGAATTTTCTAATAGTTAGTTTCATTTAAAACACATCTACTTATCTTTGGTGCATTTTTTAGTCATGAAATCAATGAATTTCACTACCCTTTAAGAGAAAGTAAAAAAAATAAAAAATAAAAATAAAAAAAATAAAATAAAAAAAATAAAAAATAAAAAAAAAATAAGAGAAAAGTAAGAATGCATTATATAAATAAGACTGTGCCTTATCCCATTTATAGTTAAGAATGTTTATGGTTTCCCTCCTTTTTTTCCTTCTATGTTAATGTTTTATTTCTTAAATTCCACATATGAGTTAAAATCATATGGTATTGTCATTATCTGACTTATTTAGATTAACATAAATACCCTCTAGCTCCAACCATGTTGTTGCAAATGGCAAGATTTTGTTACTTTTTTTTTATGGTGGAAGTGACATTATATTGACAATATTGACAATATTCCATTGTATATATAAATCACATCTTTATCCATTCAATACTTTGTGGACTTTTGGGACTATTTCCATAATTTGGCTATTGTTGATAACACTATAAACATGGGGATGCATGTACCCCCTTCAAATCTCTATTTTTGAATCCTTTGGGTAAACTGTAGTGCAATTGCTGGGTCATATGTTAGTTCTACTTTTAACTTTTTGAAGAATCTCCATACTGTTTTCCAGACTAGCTGTACCTCTTTATAATCTTGCCAGCAGTGTAAGAGGGTTCACCTTTCTCTGAATCCTTGCCAACATCTGTTTTTTTTTTCCTGTGTTAATTTTAGCCTTTTTGACAGGTGTGAAGTGGTATCTCATCATGGTTCTGATTTGTATTTCCCTGATGATGAGTGATGCTGAACATCTTTACATGTGTCTGTTAGCCATCTGGATGTCTTCTTGAAAAAAAATATCTATTCATGTCTTCTGCCTATTTCTTAACTAGATTGTTTGCTTTGTGAGGTATTGAGTTTGATAAGTTCTTTATAGTCTTTGGATACTAACCCTTTATCATATATGTAACTTGCAAATATCTTCTCCCCTCCATTCCATAGGCTTTTAGTTTTGTTGTTTCCTTCACTGTGCAGAAGCTTTTTGTCTTGATGAAGTCCCAATAGTTCATTTTTTTAATTTGTTTCCCTTGCCTCCAGTGATGTGTCTAGTAAGAAGTTTCTATGGCCTCAAAGAGGTTGCTACCTATGTTCTCCTCTAGGATTTTGATGGTTCCTGTGTCACATTTAGGTCTTTCATCCATCTCGAATTTATTTTTGTGTGTGGTTGTAAGAAAGTAGTCCAATTTCCTTTTTTTTACATGTTGCTGTCCAGTTTTCCTAAGGCCATTAGTGTAGGAGAATGTTGGTTTTGAATCTCAATTATTACATTTTTCATTTTGGCCTGACTAGTTTTTAAGTCTTTTATCTCTGTGGTAAGGGGCCCTCTGGTGTCTCCTATGCTTTTTCAAGTCCAGCTCATATCTTTATGATTGCTATTTAAATTCTGGAACAAGCGTATTACTTATATCTCTTTTGATTAGATCACTGATCATGACCTTTTGTTGTTTGTTGTTTTCTTTTGAGATGAATTCCTCCATCTTGGCATTTTGTCTAGGACTCTGTCTTCGTGTTTTAGGAAAACCTATTACTCCCACTCCTGAGAGTAATAGCTTTTGAAGAAGAGGTTATATACTGTCCAGGGCCTGGCACTTCAGGAAGTTTCTCTGGTGAATGCTGTGTGCACTCTGCTGCTGTGTTTTGATTGCTATTTCCCTTGGGTAGTTCTCTGTAGCGTTTCTCCTTGCTTGTGGAGAGGAGTGTTTGGGCCTTGGTCAGAATGTGGTGAGTTTTAACTAGGTGTGCTCTGATCTGCTATTTATAGAGACCTAATGCATATTCCATGAGAGCTGTGAAACATTGCAGAACTCTTGGTCCACTTGATTGTGGTGTATGTGTGTGTGTGTCTGTGGGGGGGTGTTGTGCTGTTCTTCTGGGTAAGGAGCCTGCTGCTATGGTTCTCAGAGACACTTGCCAGAGAAACCCAGCACCTGCAGAACACAGGCTTGGTGTAAGAGGTTTAGGCCACCAGTGTTGGTGCTATGCTGCTTACTGATATTAGGATATACTGTAGGTTGGGGGAGAAGAACTGGTCCTAGGATATCTCCTTCGTCCCAGGAAAGGGGAGTTCACACCTGCCCACGTCTGGAAAGACTTCTAAGAAAGCAAACAATTTTCTCCTGTGTGTCCCTGACGTCTCTCAGATCCTGGTCTTTACCCTGTCTGTGTCCAAACCCTTTACTCACTGAGCAGGGGCCATCCACCTATATTCTATTCCAGGCAGGCTGGCTGAGTTTTAAAACTCCAAGTGTTAGTTGACGTGACATGGCATATACTTATGCTGGTGCTCTGGGGAGGGTCTTCCCACACTGGACTGATGCAGTTTTGCCCTAGAAGGGCAGTCCCGCCAAAGTGTGCACTTTGTAGTAAGTAAGTGCAAACAAAGGGCCCATGTCCAGATTAGCTGCCCTCAGCAGGTGTCTCTGCATCTATGCTGAGGTGCAAGGGAGGGGTAACGGTGCCTCTGCTCTTTTTGTCTTAGGAAGGCAATGCCACCTCTCACAGATGCACTCCAAGAGGGGAGAGAACTGTCTTTCCCAATGCATCCCAGGTAATCTTCAGATTCCTCCAGTCTGCTCCCAGGGTGCCCTGCCCTACTTCTTCAAATGAGCACTGCCAGTGCCCTCAGGGGTTCATACCAGCCACACCTTAGGCCTCTAAAACTCCAGTCTGTGCGTCTGCTGGTTGTATATCTCACAAAATCAGCCCCCTCAAAAAAAAAAAAAATCGCCCCTCTCATTCTCCTAGTCAATGGCTTTGGGGAACTGGAATGTTTCATCTATGGAAAGCCAGGGAAGAGGAGAGAGGAGGAGAGGAGAGGAGAGGAGAGGGAGAGGAGAGGAGAGGAGAGGAGAGGAGAGGAGAGGAGAGGAGAGGAGAGGAGAGCGATGACGAGAAGAGACTCTCCTCTCCTCTCCTCTCCTCTCCTCTCTCTTCTCTCTCTCTCCTCTCTCTCTCTCTCTCTCTCTCTCTCCCCTATCACCAGGGCTCCCTTCTCTCCATAGACCCCTGCCATCCACATTTCGCCAAATCACATCTCTGCTCCTCTTACTTACAAGATGTGGCCTCTTCTCTCTCTCTAGTTGTACAGTTTGTCACTTCTCAGACTTATTTCTCGGATATTCAGAATGATTTGATATTTATCTAGCTGTGTTCAAAGGACCAAGCAAGCCTAGGGTCCTCCTACTTACTAATCACCATCTTAGGTCCTTTTCGTACCTTATCCATTTAATGATACACTATGTTTAGTAGTTTAGTGGTCTAGTCTTTCAATTGAAAAGAGCTAAGTTTAAAATTCCTTCTATAGGACTTACTCTAGCCTTGTTACTTTGCATTAATTAGTTAACCTCTCTAAGCATTGAAATTTTATCTTGTATAAATAAAGAAAATAGTTATAGCAACCTCATAGTTTGAATATTGAATGAATAAATGTAACGATTCATGAAATTAATAAATATAAGGAGAATACTACACTGTGCCTGGCACAAAATAAACACTCAATAATATATATAATCTATATGTTTACCTCTGGGCTCTTGTTTTTTGTTCTGTTGGTCTGTCTGTCTGTTTTTATGCCATCATCATACTGTTGTGTTTTTTTTTTTTTTTATTGCACCAGCTTTGTAATGTATGTATGAATCAAATGTGCTTTCAGGATTGCTCTTCTTTCTCAGGATTGTCTTGGGTATTTGGGGTTTCTTTTGTGATTCCATACCAAATTTCAGGATTGCTTTTTTTCGACTTTTGTGAAGCTGTCTTTGAAATCATGATTGGTATTGCATTGAAACTACAGATGGCCTTGAGTAATACCAACATTATAACAACATTAAATGTTCCAATCATGAAGATGGGATATCTTTCATCAGTGTTCAATATAGTTTTCAATATAGAGATCTTTCACCTACTTGGTTAAATTTATTTATTTATTTATTTATTTATTTATTTATTTATTATTTATTTATTTATTTTAAAGATTTTATTTATTTATTCATGAGAGACACACACAGAGAGAGGGGCAGAGACAGGAAGAGGGAGAAACAGGTTCCGTGCAGTGAGCCTGATGTGGGGCTTGATCCCAGGATCCTGGGATCACAACTTGAGCCGAAGGTAGACATTTAACCACTGAGTCACCTAGGCATCACAGTTAAATTTAATCCTAAGTAATTTTCTGTTGTTGTTTCTTGCTTTTGCTATGGTTGTAAATGGGATCATTTTCCTTATTTTTTTTTCCAGAGAATTCTTTGTTATTGTATAGAAATGCCACTGGTTTTATATGTTAGTATTGTATCCCGCCAACTTTACAATCTAGTGATATAAGCATTACTAGTTACATCTTACCCATAAGAAAGTTCAAAGGAGATATAACTTGTTCAAGGTCACATTGGTAATAATTGAAGAGGATGAAAATCAGGCTCAGATCTTCAATGTCCATACTACATAGACAATGAATGCCACGTCATCACTATTAGCTTTATTTTTTTTTTATTTATTTATGATAGTCACAGAGAGAGAGAGAGGCAGAGACACAGGCAGAGGGAGAAGCAGGCTCTATGCACTGGGAGCCTGACGTGGGATTCGATCCGGGTCTCCAGGATCGCGCCCTGGGCCAAAGGCAGGCGCCAAACCGCTGCGCCACCCAGGGATCCCCCACTATAGCTTTAAATTCACCTTTATGCTCATCTTCACCACCATTATTTTCTTTGACAAAGTGGTTTTGTTTCACATCAACAGGGAGCTCATAATTTCAAGTTCCAGCCACCAAACTGCTCTTATGTGCTTCATCGGGTTAGATCTAGTGAATATTTTAGTTACATCTGATTCTTGCTATACACAAGATACCAAATTCTTCTCATTGCAGATCAAATTATTTGTACAAGATTACTACTAATCTTGATACTCATCTTCCAATGTTAAATTTTCTTTTGGGGGATCCCTGGGTGGCGCAGCAGTTTGGCGCCTTGCCTTTGGCCCAGGGCGGGATCCTGGAGACCCGGGATCAAATCCCACGTCGGGCTCCCGGTGCATGGAGCCTGCTTCTCCCTCTGCTGTGTCTCTGCCTCTCTCTCTCTCTCTCTCTCTGTGTGACTATCATAAATAAATAAAGAAAAAAAATTAAAAAAAATTTAAATTTTCTTTTGGAATATAATACTTAACACTTACAGTGTTAACCTGAATCAACTAGGGAAGGCATTAAATTTACACATCAATATTTAAAGTCACTACAGTTAGTATAAATGTCATTAGTCAATCCATTCAATTTTAAGTGACGTTACTATTTTGCTACCAATATGTTTTGTTTATGAAAGATTAAATTTGCACACAACTGATGCATAATTTATTATCAATAAGTATTTAATATTTAAGGAAAACTGTTGATTAATTATACATGTAGCATTTAGCAAATGCATATATGTACATATATAAGATACATATATACATATATATAAATTCAGTATTGTAATATTAAAAGTTTTTCACCAACAAATATGATCAATATAGTGTCAATTTATCTTTTATTTAAATTATGACTAATTATGAGTTGGTCACTCAAACTCATTGGAACATCTTTTTCAATTTTTCATAATTATATCACTTGTTCTTTTTTAATTATGGAATTTTTTCTAAAGAGGGTTACACTATTATAGAATTATGTAGTAGTTTTGTGACTTGGAATAAGGTAAAGTAGGGTCATAAATCCCATTTCTAATTATAACCTGCTTTACATTATTAAATGTCTGTTGACTAAGCAAATAAGTACTAAGTTTATTGGTATATGCAATGTCTTTTAAGTAAAATAAGTTATGGTATCAGTTTTGGGAACTGGTTATTATTTCTCTAACATTCAAATCCCTGGTTAACTTAAATAAAATAGTAATCTGTGATATTAAGTTAAGAGAAACTAACGGTATTTACAAAAATATATCAATATTTTCTTGAATATATGTCTCAAAAAAAAAAAAAGAATATATGTCTCAGATTGTCACATAAAGATACTTCTTATAATATTCATCAGCTTTGTTATTTTTATATTGTTTTATTTTATTTTTATTAAGTATCTTTTATTCATTTATTCATGAGAGACACAGAGAGAGAAAGAGGCAGAGACATAGGCAGAGGGAGAACAGGCTCCATACATGGAACCCGATGCAGGACTCGATCCTGGAACTCTGGGATCATGCCCTGAGCCAAAGGCAGAATGCTCAACCACTGAGCCACCCAGGCATCCTGATATATTGTTTTATTTTAATTCCAATTATGTGTAGAAATTACAAATTACATATAAAATTTGAGGTGATTTTTCTCTCAAATCACATTTCTGCTTATCAAATATTTTCATTATTTTGAGAGAATTCTTTCAGACCATCTCAAATCTTCAAATTAAATTTCTTTATCTATACATTTAATAGTTAAGTTTTGGAATATAGGTGAGGTCTGGAGCCGACAACCAAGAAAGAATTCTTAAAATGTTTTTTTTGTGCAAAATGGTGGTTTTATTAAAGTACAGGGTCAGGACCCGTGGGTAGGAAGAGATGCCGCCCTAGGCCTGTGAGGAGTGGCAGATTATATTACCTGGGAGTTGGGAGGGTTTTAAGGATAGTGTACTCTCTAAGGAATTTTGATAGCAAGGTTTCCAGGACCTTGAGGGGGCTTAGCTATTGTTGGGAAAAGGTCACTTAATAGAACCTGAGTCATGAGACCCTTCAGATGTATATCGGTGGGCCATGTGTTTGGAGGATGATTGCCAATACATATCTTAGGGTTTAGAGATAAAGGAATTCTCATATGTTAAAGTAGACTTACAGGTTCCTGGGGGTCGGGCTAAGATTGCCTTTTGCCCTTAGCAAAGTATGAACATCAAGGTAGTTGAATCTATAGAGGAATGTTCCTTTGCTTATTTCAAAGACTTGTCAGTGTGCTGCCCCAGGCTCATGCCTTGTCCTCAGGTAGCCCTGTGTTCCCCCATCATTTAATATTGCTATATAGGGAAATACAGGTACAAAAAAACCTTAACTAGACTCACTGCTGTGAGTTTTTACTTAAGGAAATAAAAGTGAAATAATCTTTTTATTAGAGATCTTAGAACAGAAAATTAGAAAAAAATTATGTTCTTTAATTATTCCTATAGTAATTGCTTATTGATTGGACATGAATCATGAATTAAGATTCAGTGAGATATGTTTATCTCAATGAATGTGCTAAAACATTCAAACCAGTCCTGATGCTGGCAATAAAAGTCAACTACTTGCAAGTTTAGTCCATCCAATTCCTAAATTAACAATGAACAAATATAGTAATAATTAATAATAGTAATAATTCTCTTATCAGTGAGTCACGTTTGTTTTGCATCCACAGTTCTGTAACATGTATTTCATGTCTCCAGGCTGGTCAAAAGCATCTATCTTCTTACAAATACTCCTTATAAAGTATACTTACAACGATATATACTTAGCTTTCTTATTGCTTCATCTTTTCTATACTGTTTATCTGTAAAGGCTGGTCATGAAAAGACCAATCCTATAAAAGCCAAACTGATATCAGTAATCATGTTCTTCTATACAAGCACATAATAGTGCTGAAATAATCTTTCTTAGACTATGAATTTGAACTTTACAAAAATATTGAAATAAATGAAGAAAACAATATATTAATAAATAGTAACATTTTTCACATTTCCACAATGTATTACAACAGTAATAAAAAATGTGCAAGATTTATATTACATCTCCAAAAAGTTCTTATTGCAAGGTTTTCAATTTTTTTTCATAAGAATCACCTGAGAAGCCTATTTTAAATGCAACTTTTTCTACCTTATAAAGCCAAAGATTGTGAGTTTGAAATCCAAAACATATTTATAACAAGTTATCCTCAAATGATTCTAATACTCTTTTATCTGTGGCCCACACTGACACTACATTTTAAAATCAGCAAGCAATTGTGATCATGACCATTGTCCCAAATTTACTAAAATTGCAGGAAATTTAAATGTGTCATATCAAATGATGATTGCGTTTAAATGGATATTGTTAAAATGTTCTATCTCACTTTTTAATCATGAATGACCTATTTTCTTAACAGAGTATAAATGAATGAAACAGGCACTTTCTAAGTCAAGGAAGGTACTGGAGAAACAGGTCGCAGAAGTAGTCACTGAGGGATAGATTACTCTCTTGGGTAAAATATAGCATCCATGACTATATAATAACAGAATTTTGTACTCTAGGCATGTACATGTTTTTTTTTTAATTTTATTTATTTTATGATCGTCACAGAGAGAGAGAGAGAGAGAGAGGCAGAGACACAGGACACAGGAGAAGAGGAGAAGCAGGCTCCATGCACCGGGAGCCCGACGTGGGACTCGATCCCAGGTCTCCAGGATCGCGCCCTGGGCCAAAGGCAGGCGCTAAACCGCTGCGCCACCCAGGGATCCCGCATGTACATGTTATAGTAAATAAAAGGTAAAGATACCTATCTGGACAACACAATGGACACTTAGAGCACAGTAGTAGAAAGTTTGGGTGGGAGGAAAGTCTTCAAAATCCTGGTAAGTAAGCAGTAGACATCAGATATATCCTTGGGCTAAACGCTCTCAGGACTTATAAAGGACTACGTATCCTTTGAGAGGAATATGACAGCAGAATAGGAGGACTCTGTCTCATATCATCCCACAAACACAACTAGATAACTATCAAATAATCCTTAAATACCATGGAAGTTGACCTGAAAACAGACAGAACAAACTTCACAACTAAAGGGAGAGAAAAATCTGTGTCAAAGAAGGTAAGAAGTATGAAGCATGTGATTTACGGGGCGCAACAGATCATGAGTGCTATGGAGGGGATGGAGCAAAGGAGAAGAGTGAGGAAAAGAGGAGCACCCAGGGGAGTGACAAGGAGAACATTCCCCAAAGTCATTAGCTTGGAAAACAATGAGGGACTGCAATTTTGTGAGTTGTTCCAAACAATGGGGCTGGAAAGCCCCAATTTAAGGCCATAGAGCTTGGTAGGGATAGAACCTAGAGGGCACTGCCTCCTGGAAGCAAACAACCCAGTGGGAGACAACATGGGAAACAGAGATCTCACTGTTTACCTGTGACATGCAATGTGGGTATATTCATTTGTCTCCAGGTACATCCCTGAGAATTAGCATTCAAGAAGACACAATCTCCAAGAACAAACAAAGGTGGCTTTACCAATTTCCTCTCCCACCTGTAGTATAACACACAGAACCACCTAAGAGAAGCAGTCATCAAGGACTCTGGCTACTTAACTTGCTTACACCAAGCCCCATCTCCCTGCACTTAGGCCAGACTTCCCTCCTGTATCAAGCTTAACTAAGTCACAGCAAAGCAGGGCCCTTCCCCCAGAAGAGCAGCCTAAGAACCTGCCCCACACCACAACTCCTCACCAGAAAGTTCTTCAGGGCCACAGTTTAGGTGGAGCTGCTGTCTTGTCTCAATTCACAAACAGACCAGCAACAGACTTAGATAAAATTTATCACATTTAGGTCAGGAACCAAACACTGTCAAAAACAGGCAAGGAGAGTTCTGTAGACAACTGGCCCGAGCATAAAGCAGCCACAACCCCCAACAGGAGAGTGCACTCAGAAAACTTGGAAACACTCCCTGAAGTGCCAGGCCCTGAGGCAATACATGACCTCTGAAAGACCATTACTTTCAGGAGCATGAGACATAACTGGCCTTCTAACACAGAGAAGAAAAAAGAGACTTACAAAATGCAAAGATGGGAGGCAGGGCAAGATGGCAGAGGAGCAGGGAACCTCAAACCTCATCTGGCCCAACAAACTTGCCTAGATAACTATAAAACCATCCTGAAAACCCATGAATTTGACCTGAGATTTAAAGAGAGAACAGCCAGAACACTACAGAGAAAGGTTTTTTGCTTCTAACAAGAATCATCTAGGGTGATGAAATTACTTAGGTCATGGTTGATATTTCTTGACTCAACCCCTTCATACAGCCACTCTGCACTGAGCAAAATGTACTAGAAAGAAGAACTCAGGGATCCCTGGGTGGCAGCAGCCGTTGGCGCCTGCCTTTGGCCCAGGGTGCGATCCTGGAGACCGGGGATCGAGTCCCACGTCGGGCTCCCGGTGCATGGAGCCTGCTTCTCCCTCTGCCCTGTGTCTCTGGCCTCTCTCTCTCTCTCTCTCTCTCTCTCTCTCTCTGTGACTATCATAAATAAATAAAAATTTAAAAAAAAGTAAGAAGAACTCATACCAAAAGAAAGAATCAGAAACAGTACTCTCTGCCAAAGAGTTACAGAATTTGGATTGCGATTCAATGTCAGAAAGCCAATTCAGAAGCACGATTATAAAGCTACTAGTGGCTTTAGAAAAAAAGGCATTAAAGGATTCATGAGATTTCATGGCTGCAGATTTAGATCTAATCAGGCTTATATTAAAAAATCAATTAAATGAGATGCAATGCAAACTGGAAGTCCTAACGACAAGGGTAATGCGATAGAAGAAAGTGAGTGAAATAGAAGACAAGGTGATGGCAAGGAAGGAAGCTAAGGAAACAAGAAAAAAAAAAACAGGTAAAAGACCATGAGGAAAGGTTAAGGGAAATAAATGATAGTCGCAGAAGGAAAAATCTATGTATAATTGGGGTTCTCCAGAGAGTGCAGAGAGGGCCAGAGGGCCAAAAAGCATATTTGAACAAACCACTAGCTGAGAAATTCCTTAATCTGGGGAGGGAAACAGGCATTCAGATCCAGGAAATAGAGAGGTCCCCACCAAGAAATTAAAAAAAAAAAATTCAACACCTCGACATTAGTAGTGAACCTTGCAAATTCCAATGATAAAGAAAATCCTTAAAGCAGCGAGGAACAAGAGATGCCTAACTTATATGGGGAGAAATATTAAGTTAACAGCAGACATCTCCACAGAGACTTGGCAGGCCAGAAAGGTCTGGCAGGATATATTCAACGACTAAATGAGAAGAACATGCAGCTCAGAATGCTATATGCAGCAAGGCTCTCATTTCAGAATAGAAAGAGAGATAAAGAGCTTGCAAAATAGGCAGAAACTGAAAGAATATGTGACCACCAAACAGCTCTGCAAGAAATATCAAAGGGGATCTGGAAAGAAAGAGGAAATCCAAAGAAATAATGCACCAAAAACAGAGACTGAACAGGTACTATGATGACACTAAACTCATATATTTCAATAATAACTCTGAAACAGAATGGCTAAATGAGCCCATCAAAAGATGCAGGGTTTTCAGACTGGATATAAAAAAGCAAGACCCATCTATTTTCTGTCTACAAGAGACTCCTTTTAGACCTTAGGACACCTACAGCATGAAAATGAAAGGTTGGAGGACAATTTACCATTCCAATGGTCCGCAAAAAGAAACCTGAGGTAGCAATCCACATGTCAGATACATTAAAGTGTATCACAAAGACTGTAGTAAGAGATGAAGAGGGACACTGTATCATACTTAAAGGGTCTAACCAACAAGAAGAACTAACAATCATGGATATTTATGCCCCGACATGTGGGAGTTGTCAAGTCTATCAATCAATTAGTAATCAAAGTAAAGATATACTAAGATAATACACTAATAGTAGGAGGACTACAACACAACACTCCTGCAAATGAGAGATCTTCTAAGCACAACATCTCCAAAGAAACAAGAGCTTTAAATGATACACTGGACCAGATGGATTTCACAGATATTTACAGAACTTTACATCCAAAGGCAACTGAATACACATTCTTCTCAAGTGCACATGGAAACTTTCTCCAGAATAGACGATATACTGGGTCACAAATCAGGTCTCAACTGATACCAAAAGATTGGGACTGTCCCCTGCATATTTTCAGACCATAATGCTTTGAAACTTCAACTCAATCACAAGAAGAATTTTGGAAGAAAATCAAAGACATGGAGGTTAAAGAGCATCCTGCTAAAAGATGAAAGGGTCAACCAAGAATTTAGACAAGAATTAAAAGGATTCATGAAAACTAATGAAAATGAAGATACAACTGCTCAAAATCTTTGGGATACAGCAAAAGCAGTCTTAAGAGGGAAATATTTTGCAATACAAGCATCTCTCAAAAAGTTGGAAAAACTCAAATACAAAAGCTAACCTCACACCTAAAGGAACTGGAGAAAGAACAGCAAATAAAACCCACACCAAGCAGAAGAAGAGAGTTAATAATGATTCGAGTAGAACTCAATGAAATAGGGACCAAAAAACTGTAGAACAGAGCAACAAAACAGAGTTGGTTCTTTGAAAGAATTAATAAGATAGATAAACCATTAGCCAGCCTTATTAAAAGAAGAGAGAAAAGACTCACATTAATAAATCAGCAATGAGAGAGAGAGATCACCACTGATACCAAGGAAATACAAACCATTTTAAAAACGTATTATGAGCAACTATATGCCAATAAATTAGACAATCTAGGAGAAATGGGATGCATTTCTGAAAAACCACAAACTACCAAAACCAGAACAGAAAGAAATAGAAAACCTGAACAGGATGATAACCAGGGAGGAAATTGAAACAGTCATCCAAAACTTCCAAAGACACAAAACTCCAGGGCCAGATGGCTTCCCAGGGGAGTTCCATCAAAAGTTTCAAGAAGAAACAATACCTATTCTACTAAAGCTGTTCAGAAAGATAGAAAGAGATGGAAGACTTCCAAACTCGTTTTTAGAGGCCAGCATCACCTTAATTCCAAAACCAAAGACCCCACCAAAAGGGGGAATTCTAGACCAATATCCCTGATGAACGCAGATGCAAAAATTCTCAACGAGATACTAGCCAATATGATCCAACAGTACATTAAGAAGATTATTTACCAGGACCAAGTGCTATTTATCCCTGGGATGCAGGGCTGGTTCAACACTCGTAAAACAATCAACATGATAAATTATATCAATGAGAAAAAACAAGAACCATATGATTCTCTGAATAGATGCGGAGAAAGCATTTGACAAAATACAGCATCCATTCCTGATCAAAACTCTTCAGAGTGTAGCAATAGAGGGAACCTTCCTCAGCATCTTAAAAGCCATCTATGAAAAGCCCAGAACAAATATTCTCAATGGGAAAACACTGTGAGTCTTTTCCCTTTGATTAGGAACACGACAGGGGTGTCCACTCTCACCATTGCTATTCAAAATAGTACTGTAAGTCCTAGCACCAGCAATCAGACAACAAAATGGAATAAAAGACATTGAAAATCTCAAAGATGTCAAAATTTTCCTCTTCGCAGATGCCATGAATATGTACATAGAAAACAAAAGACTCCACCCCAAGATTGGTAGAACTCATACAGCAATTTAGCAATGTGGCAGGATACAAAATCAGTGCCCAGAAGTTAGTGGAATTATATACACTAACAATGAGACTGAAGAAAGAGAAATTAAGGAATCAATCCCATTTACAATTGCACCCAAAAGCATAGGATACATAGGAATAAACCTAATCAAAGATTTAAAGGATCTATACCCTAAAAACTACAGAGCCTTTCTGAAAGAAATCGAGGAAGACACAAAGAGATGGAAAAGTATTCCATGCTCATGGATTGGAAGAATTAATATTGTGAAAATGTCAGTGCTACCCAGGGTAATTTACACATTGAATGCAATCCCTATCAAAATACAATGGACTTTCTACAGAGTGTTAGAAAAAATCATCTTAAAATTTGTGTGGAATCAGAAAAGACCCCAGGGGGTCTACCCAGGGGACTATTGAAAAAGAAAACCAGAGCTGGGGGCATCACAATGCCAGATTTCAAGTTGTAGTACAAAGTTGTGATCATCATGACAGTGTGGTACTGGCACAAAAATAAACACATACATCAGTGGAACAGAATAGAGAACCCAGAAATGTGCCCTCAACTCTATGGTCAGCTAATATTCAACAAAGCAGGAAATACTATCCACCGGAAAAAGGACAGTCTCTTCAGTAAATGGTGCTGGGAAAATTGGACCACCACGTGCAGAAGAATGAAAGTAGACCATTCTTTTACACCAGACGCAAAGATAAACTAAAAATGGATAAAAGATCTAAATGTTAGACAAGAATTCATCAAAATCCTAGAGAACACAAGCAAAACACCCTTTTGGAACTTGGTCGCACAACTTCTTACAAGATACATCCATGAAGGCAAGGGAATCAAAAGCAAAAATGAACTATTAGGACTTCATCATGATAAAATCTTCTGCACAGCAAAAGAAACAGTCAACAAAGTTAAAAGCCTACGTACAGAATGGGAGAAGATATTTGCAAATGACCTCTCAGATAAATGGCTAGTATCCAAGATCTATAAAGAACTTATTAAACTTAACAGCAAAGAAACAAACAATCCAATCTTGAAATGGGAAAAAGACATGAACAGAAATTTCACCCAAGAAGACATACACATGGCCAATAGGCATGTGAAAAAATGCTCTGCATCACTTGGCATCAGGAAAATACAAATCAAAATCAATGAGATTCCCCCTCACACCAGTGAGGATGGTGAAAATTAATAAGACAGGAAACAACAAATGTTGGAGAGGATGTGGAGAAAGGGGAACCCTCTTGCACTGTTGGTGGGAATGTGAACTGGTGCAGCCACTCTGGAAAACAGCGTGGAGGTTCCTCAGAGATTTAAAAATAGAGCTACCCTATCATCCAGCAATTGTACTACTGGAGATTTACCCCAAAGATACAGATGCAGTGAAAGACCGAGATACCTGCCCCCCAATGTTTATAGCAGCAATGTCCACAATAGCCAAACTGTGGAAGGAGCCTCGGTGTCCATTGAAAGATGAATGGATAAAGAAGATGTGGTCTATATATAAAATGGAATATTACTCAGCCCTTAGAAATGATGAATACCCACCATTTGCTTCTACATATAAACTGGAGGGTATTATGATGAGTGAAGTATGTCAGTCAGAGAAAGACAAACATCATATGGTTTCACTTATTCACTATAAGAAATAGTGAAAGGGATTAAAGGTGAAAGGGGACAAAATGAGTGGGAAATATCAGAGAGGGTGACAGAACATAAAAGACTCCTAACTCTGGTAAACAAACAAAGGGTAGTGAAAGCAGAGTTGGGCAGAAGGATTGGGTGACTGTGTGACAGGCCCTGAAGGGGGCACTTGATGTGATGAGCAGTGGGTGTTATACTGTATGTTGGCAAATCAAATTCCAATTAAAAGATATACAAAAAAATGCCCAGATGGAGAGATTTATCTAAATTGTAAGAACAAGATAAGGCTGCAGAGATCTAATCAAAAGAAATATAAGTAACATCTTTGATAGAGCAACAATCATAATGATGCTTACTGGGCTTGAGAAAAGAAGACATCAGTTCAATCCTAACCATAGAAATAAAAATGTTAAAACTAAAAAAAGAATTAATCAGACATGAGAAATGAAAGAAATTAGATCAGAGACAGGCTTGGTGCAATGAACAACAAGCTGAAAAAAGTAGAGAAATCATTTAGTGATAAGAAGACAAAATAATGGAAAATTATGACGTTGAAAAAGAGGGAATGAATTATGCAACACTAGAATATACTTAGGGAACTCTGACTCCATCCAAAGTAATAACATTTGTATTATAGGAGTCCAAGAAGAAGAGAGAGAAAAGGTGACAGAAAGTTTATTTCAAAAATAATAACAGAAAACTCCCCTAGTGCAGCCCGAGTGGCTCAGCAGTTTTGTGCCTTCTTCAGCCCAGGGCATGATCCTGGAGAACTGGGATCGAGTCCCATGTCAGGCTCCCTGAATGGAGCCTCCTCCCTCTGCCTGTGTCTCTCTCTCTCTCTGTGTCTCTCATGAATAAGTAAATAAAATCTTTAAAAGAAAAAAAATAAACTCCCCTAATCTAGGGAAGGAAATGAATATCCAGATCCAAGAGGACAGATAAGTCCTATCAAAGTCAACAAAATCAGGGCAACACCAAAACATATTGTAATGGAATTTGCAAAATATAATGATTAAAATAACCCTTAAAAGCAGCAAGACAAAGGAAGTCCTTGACTTTTTTTTAAGATTTTATTTATTCATAGAGACACAGCTAGAGAGAGAGGCAGAGGGAGAAGCAGGCACCATGCAGGGAGCCCAACGTGGAACTCGATCCTGGGTCTCCAGGATCACGCCCAGGGCTGTACGCAGCGCTATACTGTTGCACCACCGGGGCTGCCCAGTCCTTGACTTTTAAGGAAAAACCCATAAGGCTAGCCAGGCAGAATCATGGCAAGTCAGAAGAGAGTGGTATGATTATTAAAAATGCTGAATGTGAAAAATATGCAGGCAAGAATATTCTATTCAGGAAGGCTATCAATCAGAATAGAAGGAAAGATAAGGGGTTTCTCAGACAAACAAAAACTAAAGAAATTCATGACCACTAAACCAGCCCAGCCAGAATTATGAAATGGTACTCACTGAATGCACAGGAGAGACCAAAAGTGAAAAAGACAAGACAGAAACAGAGAAAATCTCCAAAAGCAATGGAAAACAAGTAATAAGATGTCAATAAAGGGCAGCCCTGTTGGTGCAGCGGTTTAGCGCCGCCTGCAGCCCCGGGTGTGATCCTAGAGACCCAGGTTCGAGTCACATGTTGGGCTCCCTGCATAGATCCTGCTTCTCCCTCTGACTGTGGCTCTCTCTCTCTCTCTCTCTCCCTCTCTCTGAATAAATAAATAAAATCTTTAAAAGAATACGAAGTCAATAAATATGTATCTATCAATAATTGTTTTGAATGTAAATGGACTAAACAACTGAATCAAAAGACATAGACCGTCAGAATGGATAACAAAACAAGACCCATCTATATGTTTCCTACAGGAGACTCATTTTAGACTTTTAGACTCCTGCAGATTGAAAGTGAGGAGATGAAGAAACATGTCATGCTAATGGATGTTAAAAGAAAGCTGGAGTAGCAGCACTTATATTGGACATACTAGACTTTAAAAGACTATAAAAATAGATAAAGAAGGGCATTATATAATCATCAAGGAGACAAGAAGATATGAAAATTGTAATATTTATATACCCAATAAAGGAGCATCCAAATATATGAAACAACAGCAAACATAAATGAACTCATTGATAATACAATCATGTAGGGGGCTTTAACACCCCACTTACATCAATGGACAGAACTTCAGCAAGGAAACAATGACTCTGAAAGACACACTGGACCAGTTTGACTTAATAGATGTGTTCAGAAGATTCCATCATAAAAATGCAGAACACACACTCTTTTCAAGTGCACATGGAACATTCTCCAAAATATACAACATATTAGGTCACAAAAAAGGCTTCAACCAATACAAAAGACTGAAATCTTATGCAACTTTCTGACCACAACACCATGAAACTAGGAGTCGACCATACACACACACACACACACACACACACACACAAATTTAGAAAGACCAAAAATAGCATGCTACTAAACCAGGAATGGGTCAACCAGGAAATAAAAGGAAAAAAATACAGGAGCCAAATAAAAATGAAATACAATTGTCCAAAACCTTTGGGATGCGACAAAGAGATGCTAAGAAGGAAGTACTAGCAATAGAAGAGTATCTCAAGAAGCATGAAAATTTCAAAAAAAAAACAATATAACTTTACACCAAAAGGAGCTAGAAAAAGAAAAATTGAAGCCTAAAGACAGCAGAAGAAAAGAAATAATAAATACTAGAGCAGAGAGGCACCTGGATGGCTTAGTCCATTAAGTGTCTGATTCTTGATTTTGGCTCAGGTCATGATCTCACTGCCATAATTATGATCAAGCCCTATGTCAGGCACCATGCTCAGCTGGTAATCTGCTTGAGATTCTCTCTCTCCATCTGCTCCTGTCCCCCTTCTCTCTCTCTCTCTCTCTCTCTCTCTCTCTCTCAAATAAGTAAATAAATCTTAAAAAATAGAGCAGAAATAAATGATATAGAAACTAAAACAAACAAACAAAAATGAAAAACAACAGAAGTGGGATTTATTCCTGGGCTGCAAGTGTGGTTCAATATTTGTAAATCAATCAATTGATACACCACATTAGTAAAAGCAGTATAAGAACCATATGATCATACATACACCCTGATGATTATAGCAGCAATATCAATGATAGCCAAATTATGGAAAGAGCCCCAATATCCATCAACTAATGAATTGAACACCAAAAAAATGAATTTATGGGATCCCTGGGTGGCGCAGCGGTTTGGCGCCTGCCTTTGGCCTAGGGCGCGATCCTGGAGACCCAGGATCGATTCCCACATCGGGCTCCCGGTGCATGGAGCCTGCTTCTCTCTGCCTGTGTCTCTGCCTCTCTTCTCTCTCTGTGACTATCATAAATAAATTAAAAAATTAAAAAAAAATGAATTTATAAAAAATAAAAATAAAAATAAAGCATTATACTTGAGAAAAAAGGAAGAAGAAGTGGTATATTATTCAGGTGTCAAAAATGAAATCTTTCCATTTGCAATGATATGGATGGAGCTAGAATATATTATGCTAAGCAAAATATGTCAGAGAAAGACAAAAAGCATATGATTTAATACATATGTAGAATTTAAGAAACAAAACAGATTAACATTTGAAAAAGAAAAAAAAGAGGGAAGCAAACCATAAGAGACTTTTAATGATAGAGAAAATACTGATTGCTGTTGTAGGGAGGTGAGTGGGTGGGCTAAATGGGTTATGAGTATTAAGAAGGACACTAGTTATGATGAGCATGGAGTGTTAAATGTTAATGTTGAATCATTAAATTCTACCACTGAAACCAATATCACATTATATGTTAACTAACAAGAATTTAAATAAAAAATTGAAACAGAAAAAAAGAAACTATTACAGGCACATGCACACACAAAATGAATCATATGATCATTTTAATAGATGAAGAAAAAGCTTCATAATAAAATCCCTCAACAAAGTAGGGATAAGGGGAACATACTTTAGTGTAATAAAGGCCATAAATGAAAAACCCACAGCTAATATCCTTAATGGGGAAAATTGAGACCTTTTCCTCTATGGTCCAGAACAAGACAGGGATATCCATTCTCTGGACTCTTATTTAACATAGACTGGAAGTCCTAGCCACAGACAACCAAAAAGTAACAATTGGTATTCAAATTAACAAGAAGTAGGAAAATTTTCACTATTTGCAGATGACAACATACTCTATATAGAAAACCCAAAAGACTCCACCCAAAACAAAACCTGCTAGAACTGATACACAAATTAAGTAAAGTCAGGGGATATAAAACCAACATGCAAAATCTGTTGGATTTCTGTGCACTCATAATGAAACAGCAAAAAGAGAAATGAAGGAATCGATCCCATCTACAATTACCCCAAAACCATAAGATGTCTAGGAATAAACCTAAACGAAGAGATGAAAGACCTGTAATTTGAAAAATGTAAAACACTGATGAAAGAAACTGAAGATAACACCAAGAAATGGAAAGGTAGTCTATGCTCATGGTTCGGAAGAACAAATATTGTCAAGGTGCCTATATTACCCAAAGCAATCTACACATTTAATGCAATCCCTATCAAACTATCAACAGCATTTTTCTTTCTTTTTTTTAAAAGGTTTTTTTAAATTTATTTATGATAGTCACACACACAGAGAGAGAGAGAGAGAGAGAGGCAGAGAGACAGGCAGAGAGAAGCAGGCTCCATGCACCGGGAGCCGGACGTGGGATTCGATTCCGGGTCTCCAGGATCGCGCCCTGGGCCAAAGGCAGGAGCCAAACCGCTGCGCCACCCAGGGATCCCATCAACAGCATTTTTCACAACGCTAGAGCCAACAATCCTAAAATTTGTATGGAACCAAAATGACCCTGAATACCCAAAATAATCTTGAAAAAGAAAAGCAATGATGGAGGCATCCCAATTCCAGACTTCAAGTTATATAACAAAGCTGTAGTGATCAAGACACTATGGTACATTTACAAAAATAGACACATAGACTAGTAAAGCAGAATAGAAGTCCCAGAAATGGACCCACAACTATATGGTCAATTAATCGTGGACAAAGTAGGAAAGAGTATCCAATGGGAAAAAAGACAGTGTCTTCAACAAATGATAGGAAAACTGGACAGAAACCTATAAAAGAATGAAACTAGACCACTATCTTACACAATACACAAATATAAATTCCAAATGGGTGAAAGACCTAAATTTGAGACAGGAAACCATCAAAATCTTAGAGGATAAAATAGGCAGTAACTTCTTTGACATTGACTGTAGCAACTTTTTTCTAGATATTCCTCCTGAGGTGAGGGACACTAAACTAACTAACTAACTAACTAACTAACTAACTAACTAAATATCAGAACTTCAAAATAAAAACTTCTGCACAGCAAAGGAACCAACAACCAAAACTAAGAGGCAATCTACTGAATGGGATAAAGATATTTATAAATGACATATGTGATAAAGGGTTAGTATCCACAATATATAAAGAACTTATAAAACTCAATACTCAAGAAACAAATAATCCAGGTTAAAAATGGGCAGAAGAAATGAATAGACATTTTTCCAAAAAAAGCCATACAAATGGCCACCAGACACATGAAAAGATGCTCAACATCATTGATCATCAGGGAAATGCAAAACAAAACTACAATGAGAAATTATCTTATCCCTGTCAGAATCATTAAAATCAATAATAGAAGAAACAACACGTGTTGGCAAGGATGAGGAGAAAGGGGAACACTTTTGCACTGTTTGTCAGAATGCAAAGTGGTGCAGGCACTCTGGAAATCAGTATGGATGTTCCTCAAAAAGTTATAGGACTACCCTACGATGCAGTGACTGCACTACTAGGCATTTACCCAAATACTACAAAAATACTAATTCAGAGGGATACATGCACCCCTATGCTTATTGCTGCATTTTTACAATAGCCAAAATATGGAAGCAGTCCAAATGTCCACTGACTGATGAAATTGATAAATGGATAAGAAAGAAGTGGTATAATATACCATGGAATATTATTAAGGCATAAAAGAATGAAATCTTGCCATTTGCAAGGACATAGGATATGAATAGAGCTAGAGAGTATAATACCAAGTGAAGTCAGAGAAAGACAAACACCTTATGATTTCACTCCTATGTGGAATTTAAGAAAGAAAACAAAGAAGCAACAGTAAAATAAATAAGAAAGAAAGAGAGAGAGAAACCAAGAAACAAACTCTTAACTATAGAGAATAAATTGACAGTTACCTGAGGGGTTGTAGGTGTTTGAATGGGTGAAAGTGGTGATGTGGATTAAGGGGTATACTTGTGATGAGAACCAGGTATTGCATGGAAATGGTGAATCATTATATTGTATACCTGAAATATATTACACTACCTTAACGAATCAGTTTAAGAACTTAAAAAAATAAAAACTAGAAATAAAAAATCTAAATATGTATCATAGTTTTCATTATAGAAACCTGGTACAAATTTGACGACCCATTCTCAGCTTATTTGAACTTTCTGTAGAATCCATCTCACCATTTCCTGCATCATTTTTCCCTCTCCATAAATATCTACTGTCTTTCATTACTGTTTCTGTTGCTTAGTCTATGTCCTGTATGCATCATATGACTTTCTTATTGTTCTAAAAATCAATGATAGAAGTAGTATTTATGTATCTAGTAGGCCAGAAAAGTGTATTGTAAAGTCTGCACTCTAGAACACAAGCTATTCATTTTACTTTGTCAGAGTAGTCTAGAAAAAATTCTGACCTTTTTCTGGTCTTTTCTTCCCCTCTTCCTTTCATTCTACTCAATTTGCCCTCCTCTTGACATTTTTGACAATCTCACCTGTGATCTTTTCATTTCCACTTTCTTCTTTAAATTTGCACATGCCATCTTATTCTTAGTTACATATATATTTTTTCTATTTTAGTTCAGCCTTCCTTTTTTGGCAAAGCATAATTAGATTGTGCATTAGTTTTCTTTTTTTAAATTTTATTTATTTATTTATTCATGAGGGACACGGAAAGAGAGAGGCAGAGACACAGGCAGAGGGAGAAGCAGGCTCCATGCAGGGAGCCCGACGTGGGACTCGATCCCGGGTCTCCAGGATCAGGCCCTGGGCTGAAGATGGCGCTAAACCACTGAGCCCCGGGGCTGCCCAGATTGTGCATTAGTTTTCTATTGCTGCACAACAAATTACCACAAACTTAGTGGTTTAAAGAAAACAAATTCATCATCTTACAGTTTCCATGAGTAGTAATCTCGACATTGTATATCTAGATCCTCTTCTCAGGCCCACACCATATTGAAATCAAAGTGTTGGCCAGAGCTGGGGTCTCCTCTGCGGCTCAAGCTCTTATTCCCAGCTCATGTTTTTGTTGGCATATTTCATTTCTTTCTATAGAACTCAAATTGGATGCATTTTCAAAACCAACAAAATGAGATTTTTTTTGATACTTTATCTTTTAAATCTTTTTCTGAAACATCAGGGCCACCCAGGATAAGCTACCTTTTGCTTATCTCAAAGTCAACTGATTAGTATTCCAAATGAGGGAATACTAACCCTATTATATTCATAGGTTCTACCCACACCTAATGGAAGGTAATTTTACGGATCATACTCACCAGGGGGCAGAGATTTTGTGGGTCATTCAAATTTTGCCTCTCCTACCTGATTCTTAGGAAAGTACCCACTCAGCTCATCTTTCTTCCCTAGAAAGATGCATGAATTGGGAAGTCTAGGCCCCCACTAGAAATCCAGAAATGTAACCACACCCGAAGAAACATAATTTCCTAATTCTTATCTGAGTGTTTTTCATTTTAGCCATCAGAAAAAAACCCCTCTCCCAACTCATCTCATCCAGTGACAGAAACATGTAATTTGTTCTTGAAAATTATAGAGAAAACATTAAATTTTTAATGTTGGACCTTCACAGGATTTTTGAATCTGCTTTTATCAATTTCTCCTAGATTCCATATTTTATGTAGAATAATATGCTATCTCAACTTCTAACAGAATTGATAGGTTGTCTATTTTGTAATCTTTTGAGAAGTCTCTACTACTCATTATTCTATTCTATTTATCCATTTCTTCATTCAGTAATGGCCTGGGTGTTTGAAAGTGTCTATGATTTGTTTTGTGTGTGAAATTTTGGAGTTATCTTTATAATCATATCTATATCTGAAATAAATGTCTTAATTGCTTTAGTCACATAAATTAAGCATCCAAGTTGGTAATAAGCTTTGCTTCATAAGTTTGTAAATATTAATATAAGTTTATGAAAAATAGTTGCGACCACAGAATACTGAAGTATATAATTTTTTTCTGGTTTATTCTATTTTAAATAAAAATATAGTATTTATTTGACCTTGAGAATTTTATAAGTTTATTCTATTTTTGGCCAGATGTAATTGATTGCTTTGTGAAGAAATTTTTTTTTTAAGAAATCTATGCAATGTGATCTACATTTACATTTACAGATTTTCACTTTGAGCACAGCTATGGAAAAAAAAACAACTTATGTCTCAACAAAGAAGAAAACTACAGTGTAGTTATAGTATCTCCATTTAAAAAATATTCCATATTAGTTTACCCATGGTACTTTTAAACATTGCTCTGTTGTCCTATGCCATACATCAATTTGATGATTATTTATGACCTAAAACTCAATTTTTTTCCTAAAGCAGTGATAGCTAAACTTTTAAAAATAATAAGGTAATTTAATTTGAAATTATGCAGGAAAATTCACTGTCATTGGCACACTGTTTTTTTTTTTTTTTTAATCAGATCATTCACTACAATATGAGTTTGTTTCTTGAGTTCTTCCTAGGTAAACTCTCGTTGGTGCTAGAAAAGGTAACAATAATCATTATCATTTACAGAGGACATACATAGTATGAGGTCCTTTCTTAGTCTTACAACACCTCTGTAAAGTTGGTATTAATAATCCAGTTTTAAAAATAAGGAAGCCAGGACACTAATTTGCCAAAGATCATGTACTAGAAAGTACTAAAGCCAGGATTTAAATCCAGGAATTCAAGTCCAAGTTCAACTTCATATCCTCAGTGCATTTCACTACCTATCCTTTTTCCTCTAATTAGCCTTCTGCTTATAACTATACTCTATTATTGCTAAAGGATAGTGCCTATTCTTACACTTTTCTTAAATATAGTAAGCAGGGAATAGTGAAAAGCTTTGAGTTCTACTGTTTGCTTGCTCAGAGGACAGGATGCTACCAGAATGTTATCACTGTCATAGCCTACCCAATTTTCATCATTATTCAGTTCTTACTACCAATTTTGCAGCTTTCAAATAGAAATAATATTTCATATAGGTTTAATGTTACCATGTCAAATGCTATTTTCTCTCATTACTTCATGCTGAAATTGTGTATGGAGTAGAAATCCTCTAAACAGAGGAATTATTGACTAAAAATAGTTTTTATTTGTAGCTACAGTTTTTCTATTGTATTATTTTGTTTTTATTTTGAAAATTTATTTTACTTCATCACAATGCCCATAGGAAAAATTTGGGCCATAGGGAAGCTCTTTTGTTATCCAACATAGCCATAAAGGAAAGTATTCTGTTTACTCAGATACCCTTCTATCACTTTAAATGATACCATGTAAGAAATACTATTAGTTATCAAGTTGCAATTTAAAAATGAAACAATTCCTCAATAAAAATTCCCCAGATAAATTTTGTATGAAGCAAAATTTCCTGGATTTAAACAAATCTGCCTAAGTCTTGAGAGGCATAGTAGTTTATATTTGTAGAAGTCGAGCTAACAACTATTACCTGCATATATATTTATGCCCAAGAGAGGATTAGAAGTATCCAGTCTAGATATGCTCAAAGTCAGTAATGAATATATACTCTTCTTTCTTCCTTTCTTGCCAATCCACCTCTAACTTCTTCATGTTTTTTTCTTCATTCCCTTCTCTTTCATAACAGTCTATTAAGCTTTTGATTCGCTGTACTTATGCTTCAACTCTCTCAATTTGTAAGGCAATATTTTTATTCATGGTTGAGGAGTTTTAAGCATTACCAAGAAAGCAGAGATTATCTATGAATTGTTCCATTTGGCTTGAGAGATGAGGATGGTAAGAGGCTCAAATCACACTAACTAGTAAACAAGTCCTGCGTTATTTGGGAGATGAAGTGGGAAGTGTTGTTAAACACAGACTTGTAGAAGGTCACTCATTTTCTCTGCACTCTAAGCCGACAATTAGTGAGCTCTATCACCCACCTTTATGCTGACCTATAGGATTTGGAGTCTCTGATAATTCTTTGAACAGATAATTTGTGAGACTGGTGGGAGAAATAAAAGTCCTGTGGGATTTCTATATCTCCAAAGTAAATACACCCAGTTGATTATGAAGGATTTTTTTTGAAAAAAAAAAAGGCAGAAAACCAACTTCATGTGGAGAAGGTTTCAATATTTGGAATAAACTCTGTCAAAACATCCATAAATCCTTACTGTGTTCCAAAAAGCATTGTACTAGCATTTATAAATGAATGTCCTGGCTTCTCTAACTCTGGTATATGAAAAAGCTACATATTAAGGGAAAACTAGAGAATGAGTGAGTGCTTTGCCTGACCCTCTGTGTTCTTTATCCTTTGTTTTACTTCAAGATCCCCACATTAAAAAAAAAAGATCCCCATATTCCATGGTGAACTATGAAATCCTTTAACTAAACTGAAAGAAGGTGCTCTTGGATATATGTTAATTTTACCACATAATTGGTTCTTAAAGAGGTAACATGTCAGAATTACATGTTA
>NW_023330837.1:0-59653 GCF_011100685.1 Canis lupus familiaris | reverse complement strand
TAACATGTAATTCTGACATGTTACCTCTTTAAGAACCAATTATGTGGTAAAATTAACATATATCCAAGAGCACCTTCTTTCAGTTTAGTTAAAGGATTTCATAGTTCACCATGGAATATGGGGATCTTTTTTTTTTAATGTGGGGATCTTGAAGTAAAACAAAGGATAAAGAACACAGAGGGTCAGGCAAAGCACTCACTCATTCTCTAGTTTTCCCTTAATATGTAGCTTTTTCATATACCAGAGTTAGAGAAGCCAGGACATTCATTTATAAATGCTAGTACAATGCTTTTTGGAACACAGTAAGGATTTATGGATGTTTTGACAGAGTTTATTCCAAATATTGAAACCTTCTCCACATGAAGTTGGTTTTCTGCCTTTTTTTTTTTCAAAAAAAATCCTTCATAATCAACTGGGTGTATTTACTTTGGAGATATAGAAATCCCACAGGACTTTTATTTCTCCCACCAGTCTCACAAATTATCTGTTCAAAGAATTATCAGAGACTCCAAATCCTATAGGTCAGCATAAAGGTGGGTGATAGAGCTCACTAATTGTCGGCTTAGAGTGCAGAGAAAATGAGTGACCTTCTACAAGTCTGTGTTTAACAACACTTCCCACTTCATCTCCCAAATAACGCAGGACTTGTTTACTAGTTAGTGTGATTTGAGCCTCTTACCATCCTCATCTCTCAAGCCAAATGGAACAATTCATAGATAATCTCTGCTTTCTTGGTAATGCTTAAAACTCCTCAACCATGAATAAAAATATTGCCTTACAAATTGAGAGAGTTGAAGCATAAGTACAGCGAATCAAAAGCTTAATAGACTGTTATGAAAGAGAAGGGAATGAAGAAAAAAACATGAAGAAGTTAGAGGTGGATTGGCAAGAAAGGAAGAAAGAAGAGTATATATTCATTACTGACTTTGAGCATATCTAGACTGGATACTTCTAATCCTCTCTTGGGCATAAATATATATGCAGGTAATAGTTGTTAGCTCGACTTCTACAAATATAAACTACTATGCCTCTCAAGACTTAGGCAGATTTGTTTAAATCCAGGAAATTTTGCTTCATACAAAATTTATCTGGGGAATTTTTATTGAGGAATTGTTTCATTTTTAAATTGCAACTTGATAACTAATAGTATTTCTTACATGGTATCATTTAAAGTGATAGAAGGGTATCTGAGTAAACAGAATACTTTCCTTTATGGCTATGTTGGATAACAAAAGAGCTTCCCTATGGCCCAAATTTTTCCTATGGGCATTGTGATGAAGTAAAATAAATTTTCAAAATAAAAACAAAATAATACAATAGAAAAACTGTAGCTACAAATAAAAACTATTTTTAGTCAATAATTCCTCTGTTTAGAGGATTTCTACTCCATACACAATTTCAGCATGAAGTAATGAGAGAAAATAGCATTTGACATGGTAACATTAAACCTATATGAAATATTATTTCTATTTGAAAGCTGCAAAATTGGTAGTAAGAACTGAATAATGATGAAAATTGGGTAGGCTATGACAGTGATAACATTCTGGTAGCATCCTGTCCTCTGAGCAAGCAAACAGTAGAACTCAAAGCTTTTCACTATTCCCTGCTTACTATATTTAAGAAAAGTGTAAGAATAGGCACTATCCTTTAGCAATAATAGAGTATAGTTATAAGCAGAAGGCTAATTAGAGGAAAAAGGATAGGTAGTGAAATGCACTGAGGATATGAAGTTGAACTTGGACTTGAATTCCTGGATTTAAATCCTGGCTTTAGTACTTTCTAGTACATGATCTTTGGCAAATTAGTGTCCTGGCTTCCTTATTTTTAAAACTGGATTATTAATACCAACTTTACAGAGGTGTTGTAAGACTAAGAAAGGACCTCATACTATGTATGTCCTCTGTAAATGATAATGATTATTGTTACCTTTTCTAGCACCAACGAGAGTTTACCTAGGAAGAACTCAAGAAACAAACTCATATTGTAGTGAATGATCTGATTAAAAAAAAAAAAAAAACAGTGTGCCAATGACAGTGAATTTTCCTGCATAATTTCAAATTAAATTACCTTATTATTTTTAAAAGTTTAGCTATCACTGCTTTAGGAAAAAAATTGAGTTTTAGGTCATAAATAATCATCAAATTGATGTATGGCATAGGACAACAGAGCAATGTTTAAAAGTACCATGGGTAAACTAATATGGAATATTTTTTAAATGGAGATACTATAACTACACTGTAGTTTTCTTCTTTGTTGAGACATAAGTTGTTTTTTTTTCCATAGCTGTGCTCAAAGTGAAAATCTGTAAATGTAAATGTAGATCACATTGCATAGATTTCTTAAAAAAAAAATTTCTTCACAAAGCAATCAATTACATCTGGCCAAAAATAGAATAAACTTATAAAATTCTCAAGGTCAAATAAATACTATATTTTTATTTAAAATAGAATAAACCAGAAAAAAATTATATACTTCAGTATTCTGTGGTCGCAACTATTTTTCATAAACTTATATTAATATTTACAAACTTATGAAGCAAAGCTTATTACCAACTTGGATGCTTAATTTATGTGACTAAAGCAATTAAGACATTTATTTCAGATATAGATATGATTATAAAGATAACTCCAAAATTTCACACACAAAACAAATCATAGACACTTTCAAACACCCAGGCCATTACTGAATGAAGAAATGGATAAATAGAATAGAATAATGAGTAGTAGAGACTTCTCAAAAGATTACAAAATAGACAACCTATCAATTCTGTTAGAAGTTGAGATAGCATATTATTCTACATAAAATATGGAATCTAGGAGAAATTGATAAAAGCAGATTCAAAAATCCTGTGAAGGTCCAACATTAAAAATTTAATGTTTTCTCTATAATTTTCAAGAACAAATTACATGTTTCTGTCACTGGATGAGATGAGTTGGGAGAGGGGTTTTTTTCTGATGGCTAAAATGAAAAACACTCAGATAAGAATTAGGAAATTATGTTTCTTCGGGTGTGGTTACATTTCTGGATTTCTAGTGGGGGCCTAGACTTCCCAATTCATGCATCTTTCTAGGGAAGAAAGATGAGCTGAGTGGGTACTTTCCTAAGAATCAGGTAGGAGAGGCAAAATTTGAATGACCCACAAAATCTCTGCCCCCTGGTGAGTATGATCCGTAAAATTACCTTCCATTAGGTGTGGGTAGAACCTATGAATATAATAGGGTTAGTATTCCCTCATTTGGAATACTAATCAGTTGACTTTGAGATAAGCAAAAGGTAGCTTATCCTGGGTGGCCCTGATGTTTCAGAAAAAGATTTAAAAGATAAAGTATCAAAAAAAATCTCATTTTGTTGGTTTTGAAAATGCATCCAATTTGAGTTCTATAGAAAGAAATGAAATATGCCAACAAAAACATGAGCTGGGAATAAGAGCTTGAGCCGCAGAGGAGACCCCAGCTCTGGCCAACACTTTGATTTCAATATGGTGTGGGCCTGAGAAGAGGATCTAGATATACAATGTCGAGATTACTACTCATGGAAACTGTAAGATGATGAATTTGTTTTCTTTAAACCACTAAGTTTGTGGTAATTTGTTGTGCAGCAATAGAAAACTAATGCACAATCTGGGCAGCCCCGGGGCTCAGTGGTTTAGCGCCATCTTCAGCCCAGGGCCTGATCCTGGAGACCCGGGATCGAGTCCCACGTCGGGCTCCCTGCATGGAGCCTGCTTCTCCCTCTGCCTGTGTCTCTGCCTCTCTCTTTCCGTGTCCCTCATGAATAAATAAATAAATAAAATTTAAAAAAAGAAAACTAATGCACAATCTAATTATGCTTTGCCAAAAAAGGAAGGCTGAACTAAAATAGAAAAAATATATATGTAACTAAGAATAAGATGGCATGTGCAAATTTAAAGAAGAAAGTGGAAATGAAAAGATCACAGGTGAGATTGTCAAAAATGTCAAGAGGAGGGCAAATTGAGTAGAATGAAAGGAAGAGGGGAAGAAAAGACCAGAAAAAGGTCAGAATTTTTTCTAGACTACTCTGACAAAGTAAAATGAATAGCTTGTGTTCTAGAGTGCAGACTTTACAATACACTTTTCTGGCCTACTAGATACATAAATACTACTTCTATCATTGATTTTTAGAACAATAAGAAAGTCATATGATGCATACAGGACATAGACTAAGCAACAGAAACAGTAATGAAAGACAGTAGATATTTATGGAGAGGGAAAAATGATGCAGGAAATGGTGAGATGGATTCTACAGAAAGTTCAAATAAGCTGAGAATGGGTCGTCAAATTTGTACCAGGTTTCTATAATGAAAACTATGATACATATTTAGATTTTTTATTTCTAGTTTTTATTTTTTTAAGTTCTTAAACTGATTCGTTAAGGTAGTGTAATATATTTCAGGTATACAATATAATGATTCACCATTTCCATGCAATACCTGGTTCTCATCACAAGTATACCCCTTAATCCACATCACCACTTTCACCCATTCAAACACCTACAACCCCTCAGGTAACTGTCAATTTATTCTCTATAGTTAAGAGTTTGTTTCTTGGTTTCTCTCTCTCTTTCTTTCTTATTTATTTTACTGTTGCTTCTTTGTTTTCTTTCTTAAATTCCACATAGGAGTGAAATCATAAGGTGTTTGTCTTTCTCTGACTTCACTTGGTATTATACTCTCTAGCTCTATTCATATCCTATGTCCTTGCAAATGGCAAGATTTCATTCTTTTATGCCTTAATAATATTCCATGGTATATTATACCACTTCTTTCTTATCCATTTATCAATTTCATCAGTCAGTGGACATTTGGACTGCTTCCATATTTTGGCTATTGTAAAAATGCAGCAATAAGCATAGGGGTGCATGTATCCCTCTGAATTAGTATTTTTGTAGTATTTGGGTAAATGCCTAGTAGTGCAGTCACTGCATCGTAGGGTAGTCCTATAACTTTTTGAGGAACATCCATACTGATTTCCAGAGTGCCTGCACCACTTTGCATTCTGACAAACAGTGCAAAAGTGTTCCCCTTTCTCCTCATCCTTGCCAACACGTGTTGTTTCTTCTATTATTGATTTTAATGATTCTGACAGGGATAAGATAATTTCTCATTGTAGTTTTGTTTTGCATTTCCCTGATGATCAATGATGTTGAGCATCTTTTCATGTGTCTGGTGGCCATTTGTATGGCTTTTTTTGGAAAAATGTCTATTCATTTCTTCTGCCCATTTTTAACCTGGATTATTTGTTTCTTGAGTATTGAGTTTTATAAGTTCTTTATATATTGTGGATACTAACCCTTTATCACATATGTCATTTATAAATATCTTTATCCCATTCAGTAGATTGCCTCTTAGTTTTGGTTGTTGGTTCCTTTGCTGTGCAGAAGTTTTTATTTTGAAGTTCTGATATTTAGTTAGTTAGTTAGTTAGTTAGTTAGTTAGTTAGTTTAGTGTCCCTCACCTCAGGAGGAATATCTAGAAAAAAGTTGCTACAGTCAATGTCAAAGAAGTTACTGCCTATTTTATCCTCTAAGATTTTGATGGTTTCCTGTCTCAAATTTAGGTCTTTCACCCATTTGGAATTTATATTTGTGTATTGTGTAAGATAGTGGTCTAGTTTCATTCTTTTATAGGTTTCTGTCCAGTTTTCCTATCATTTGTTGAAGACACTGTCTTTTTTCCCATTGGATACTCTTTCCTACTTTGTCCACGATTAATTGACCATATAGTTGTGGGTCCATTTCTGGGACTTCTATTCTGCTTTACTAGTCTATGTGTCTATTTTTGTAAATGTACCATAGTGTCTTGATCACTACAGCTTTGTTATATAACTTGAAGTCTGGAATTGGGATGCCTCCATCATTGCTTTTCTTTTTCAAGATTATTTTGGGTATTCAGGGTCATTTTGGTTCCATACAAATTTTAGGATTGTTGGCTCTAGCGTTGTGAAAAATGCTGTTGATGGGATCCCTGGGTGGCGCAGCGGTTTGGCTCCTGCCTTTGGCCCAGGGCGCGATCCTGGAGACCCGGAATCGAATCCCACGTCCGGCTCCCGGTGCATGGAGCCTGCTTCTCTCTGCCTGTCTCTCTGCCTCTCTCTCTCTCTCTCTCTCTGTGTGTGTGACTATCATAAATAAATTTAAAAAAACCTTTTAAAAAAAAGAAAGAAAAATGCTGTTGATAGTTTGATAGGGATTGCATTAAATGTGTAGATTGCTTTGGGTAATATAGGCACCTTGACAATATTTGTTCTTCCGAACCATGAGCATAGACTACCTTTCCATTTCTTGGTGTTATCTTCAGTTTCTTTCATCAGTGTTTTACATTTTTCAAATTACAGGTCTTTCATCTCTTCGTTTAGGTTTATTCCTAGACATCTTATGGTTTTGGGGTAATTGTAGATGGGATCGATTCCTTCATTTCTCTTTTTGCTGTTTCATTATGAGTGCACAGAAATCCAACAGATTTTGCATGTTGGTTTTATATCCCCTGACTTTACTTAATTTGTGTATCAGTTCTAGCAGGTTTTGTTTTGGGTGGAGTCTTTTGGGTTTTCTATATAGAGTATGTTGTCATCTGCAAATAGTGAAAATTTTCCTACTTCTTGTTAATTTGAATACCAATTGTTACTTTTTGGTTGTCTGTGGCTAGGACTTCCAGTCTATGTTAAATAAGAGTCCAGAGAATGGATATCCCTGTCTTGTTCTGGACCATAGAGGAAAAGGTCTCAATTTTCCCCATTAAGGATATTAGCTGTGGGTTTTTCATTTATGGCCTTTATTACACTAAAGTATGTTCCCCTTATCCCTACTTTGTTGAGGGATTTTATTATGAAGCTTTTTCTTCATCTATTAAAATGATCATATGATTCATTTTGTGTGTGCATGTGCCTGTAATAGTTTCTTTTTTTCTGTTTCAATTTTTTATTTAAATTCTTGTTAGTTAACATATAATGTGATATTGGTTTCAGTGGTAGAATTTAATGATTCAACATTAACATTTAACACTCCATGCTCATCATAACTAGTGTCCTTCTTAATACTCATAACCCATTTAGCCCACCCACTCACCTCCCTACAACAGCAATCAGTATTTTCTCTATCATTAAAAGTCTCTTATGGTTTGCTTCCCTCTTTTTTTTCTTTTTCAAATGTTAATCTGTTTTGTTTCTTAAATTCTACATATGTATTAAATCATATGCTTTTTGTCTTTCTCTGACATATTTTGCTTAGCATAATATATTCTAGCTCCATCCATATCATTGCAAATGGAAAGATTTCATTTTTGACACCTGAATAATATACCACTTCTTCTTCCTTTTTTCTCAAGTATAATGCTTTATTTTTATTTTTATTTTTTATAAATTCATTTTTTTTTAATTTTTTAATTTATTTATGATAGTCACAGAGAGAGAAGAGAGGCAGAGACACAGGCAGAGAGAAGCAGGCTCCATGCACCGGGAGCCCGATGTGGGAATCGATCCTGGGTCTCCAGGATCGCGCCCTAGGCCAAAGGCAGGCGCCAAACCGCTGCGCCACCCAGGGATCCCATAAATTCATTTTTTTGGTGTTCAATTCATTAGTTGATGGATATTGGGGCTCTTTCCATAATTTGGCTATCATTGATATTGCTGCTATAATCATCAGGGTGTATGTATGATCATATGGTTCTTATACTGCTTTTACTAATGTGGTGTATCAATTGATTGATTTACAAATATTGAACCACACTTGCAGCCCAGGAATAAATCCCACTTCTGTTGTTTTTCATTTTTGTTTGTTTGTTTTAGTTTCTATATCATTTATTTCTGCTCTATTTTTTAAGATTTATTTACTTATTTGAGAGAGAGAGAGAGAGAGAGAGAGGAGAGAGAGAAGGGGGACAGGAGCAGATGGAGAGAGAGAATCTCAAGCAGATTACCAGCTGAGCATGGTGCCTGACATAGGGCTTGATCATAATTATGGCAGTGAGATCATGACCTGAGCCAAAATCAAGAATCAGACACTTAATGGACTAAGCCATCCAGGTGCCTCTCTGCTCTAGTATTTATTATTTCTTTTCTTCTGCTGTCTTTAGGCTTCAATTTTTCTTTTTCTAGCTCCTTTTGGTGTAAAGTTATATTGTTTTTTTTTTGAAATTTTCATGCTTCTTGAGATACTCTTCTATTGCTAGTACTTCCTTCTTAGCATCTCTTTGTCGCATCCCAAAGGTTTTGGACAATTGTATTTCATTTTTATTTGGCTCCTGTATTTTTTTCCTTTTATTTCCTGGTTGACCCATTCCTGGTTTAGTAGCATGCTATTTTTGGTCTTTCTAAATTTGTGTGTGTGTGTGTGTGTGTGTGTGTGTGTATGGTCGACTCCTAGTTTCATGGTGTTGTGGTCAGAAAGTTGCATAAGATTTCAGTCTTTTGTATTGGTTGAAGCCTTTTTTGTGACCTAATATGTTGTATATTTTGGAGAATGTTCCATGTGCACTTGAAAAGAGTGTGTGTTCTGCATTTTTATGATGGAATCTTCTGAACACATCTATTAAGTCAAACTGGTCCAGTGTGTCTTTCAGAGTCATTGTTTCCTTGCTGAAGTTCTGTCCATTGATGTAAGTGGGGTGTTAAAGCCCCCTACATGATTGTATTATCAATGAGTTCATTTATGTTTGCTGTTGTTTCATATATTTGGATGCTCCTTTATTGGGTATATAAATATTACAATTTTCATATCTTCTTGTCTCCTTGATGATTATATAATGCCCTTCTTTATCTATTTTTATAGTCTTTTAAAGTCTAGTATGTCCAATATAAGTGCTGCTACTCCAGCTTTCTTTTAACATCCATTAGCATGACATGTTTCTTCATCTCCTCACTTTCAATCTGCAGGAGTCTAAAAGTCTAAAATGAGTCTCCTGTAGGAAACATATAGATGGGTCTTGTTTTGTTATCCATTCTGACGGTCTATGTCTTTTGATTCAGTTGTTTAGTCCATTTACATTCAAAACAATTATTGATAGATACATATTTATTGACTTCGTATTCTTTTAAAGATTTTATTTATTTATTCAGAGAGAGGGAGAGAGAGAGAGAGAGAGAGCCACAGTCAGAGGGAGAAGCAGGATCTATGCAGGGAGCCCAACATGTGACTCGAACCTGGGTCTCTAGGATCACACCCGGGGCTGCAGGCGGCGCTAAACCGCTGCACCAACAGGGCTGCCCTTTATTGACATCTTATTACTTGTTTTCCATTGCTTTTGGAGATTTTCTCTGTTTCTGTCTTGTCTTTTTCACTTTTGGTCTCTCCTGTGCATTCAGTGAGTACCATTTCATAATTCTGGCTGGGCTGGTTTAGTGGTCATGAATTTCTTTAGTTTTTGTTTGTCTGAGAAACCCCTTATCTTTCCTTCTATTCTGATTGATAGCCTTCCTGAATAGAATATTCTTGCCTGCATATTTTTCACATTCAGCATTTTTAATAATCATACCACTCTCTTCTGACTTGCCATGATTCTGCCTGGCTAGCCTTATGGGTTTTTCCTTAAAAGTCAAGGACTGGGCAGCCCCGGTGGTGCAACAGTATAGCGCTGCGTACAGCCCTGGGCGTGATCCTGGAGACCCAGGATCGAGTTCCACGTTGGGCTCCCTGCATGGTGCCTGCTTCTCCCTCTGCCTCTCTCTCTAGCTGTGTCTCTATGAATAAATAAAATCTTAAAAAAAAGTCAAGGACTTCCTTTGTCTTGCTGCTTTTAAGGGTTATTTTAATCATTATATTTTGCAAATTCCATTACAATATGTTTTGGTGTTGCCCTGATTTTGTTGACTTTGATAGGACTTATCTGTCCTCTTGGATCTGGATATTCATTTCCTTCCCTAGATTAGGGGAGTTTATTTTTTTTCTTTTAAAGATTTTATTTACTTATTCATGAGAGACACAGAGAGAGAGAGAGACACAGGCAGAGGGAGGAGGCTCCATTCAGGGAGCCTGACATGGGACTCGATCCCAGTTCTCCAGGATCATGCCCTGGGCTGAAGAAGGCACAAAACTGCTGAGCCACTCGGGCTGCACTAGGGGAGTTTTCTGTTATTATTTTTGAAATAAACTTTCTGTCACCTTTTCTCTCTCTTCTTCTTGGACTCCTATAATACAAATGTTATTACTTTGGATGGAGTCAGAGTTCCCTAAGTATATTCTAGTGTTGCATAATTCATTCCCTCTTTTTCAACGTCATAATTTTCCATTATTTTGTCTTCTTATCACTAAATGATTTCTCTACTTTTTTCAGCTTGTTGTTCATTGCACCAAGCCTGTCTCTGATCTAATTTCTTTCATTTCTCATGTCTGATTAATTCTTTTTTTAGTTTTAACATTTTTATTTCTATGGTTAGGATTGAACTGATGTCTTCTTTTCTCAAGCCCAGTAAGCATCATTATGATTGTTGCTCTATCAAAGATGTTACTTATATTTCTTTTGATTAGATCTCTGCAGCCTTATCTTGTTCTTACAATTTAGATAAATCTCTCCATCTGGGCATTTTTTTGTATATCTTTTAATTGGAATTTGATTTGCCAACATACAGTATAACACCCACTGCTCATCACATCAAGTGCCCCCTTCAGGGCCTGTCACACAGTCACCCAATCCTTCTGCCCAACTCTGCTTTCACTACCCTTTGTTTGTTTACCAGAGTTAGGAGTCTTTTATGTTCTGTCACCCTCTCTGATATTTCCCACTCATTTTGTCCCCTTTCACCTTTAATCCCTTTCACTATTTCTTATAGTGAATAAGTGAAACCATATGATGTTTGTCTTTCTCTGACTGACATACTTCACTCATCATAATACCCTCCAGTTTATATGTAGAAGCAAATGGTGGGTATTCATCATTTCTAAGGGCTGAGTAATATTCCATTTTATATATAGACCACATCTTCTTTATCCATTCATCTTTCAATGGACACCGAGGCTCCTTCCACAGTTTGGCTATTGTGGACATTGCTGCTATAAACATTGGGGGGCAGGTATCTCGGTCTTTCACTGCATCTGTATCTTTGGGGTAAATCTCCAGTAGTACAATTGCTGGATGATAGGGTAGCTCTATTTTTAAATCTCTGAGGAACCTCCACGCTGTTTTCCAGAGTGGCTGCACCAGTTCACATTCCCACCAACAGTGCAAGAGGGTTCCCCTTTCTCCACATCCTCTCCAACATTTGTTGTTTCCTGTCTTATTAATTTTCACCATCCTCACTGGTGTGAGGGGGAATCTCATTGATTTTGATTTGTATTTTCCTGATGCCAAGTGATGCAGAGCATTTTTTCACATGCCTATTGGCCATGTGTATGTCTTCTTGGGTGAAATTTCTGTTCATGTCTTTTTCCCATTTCAAGATTGGATTGTTTGTTTCTTTGCTGTTAAGTTTAATAAGTTCTTTATAGATCTTGGATACTAGCCATTTATCTGAGAGGTCATTTGCAAATATCTTCTCCCATTCTGTACGTAGGCTTTTAACTTTGTTGACTGTTTCTTTTGCTGTGCAGAAGATTTTATCATGATGAAGTCCTAATAGTTCATTTTTGCTTTTGATTCCCTTGCCTTCATGGATGTATCTTGTAAGAAGTTGTGCGACCAAGTTCCAAAAGGGTGTTTTGCTTGTGTTCTCTAGGATTTTGATGAATTCTTGTCTAACATTTAGATCTTTTATCCATTTTTAGTTTATCTTTGCGTCTGGTGTAAAAGAATGGTCTACTTTCATTCTTCTGCACGTGGTGGTCCAATTTTCCCAGCACCATTTACTGAAGAGACTGTCCTTTTTCCGGTGGATAGTATTTCCTGCTTTGTTGAATATTAGCTGACCATAGAGTTGAGGGCACATTTCTGGGTTCTCTATTCTGTTCCACTGATGTATGTGTTTATTTTTGTGCCAGTACCACACTGTCATGATGATCACAACTTTGTACTACAACTTGAAATCTGGCATTGTGATGCCCCCAGCTCTGGTTTTCTTTTTCAATAGTCCCCTGGGTAGACCCCCTGGGGTCTTTTCTGATTCCACACAAATTTTAAGATGATTTTTTCTAACACTCTGTAGAAAGTCCATTGTATTTTGATAGGGATTGCATTCAATGTGTAAATTACCCTGGGTAGCACTGACATTTTCACAATATTAATTCTTCCAATCCATGAGCATGGAATACTTTTCCATCTCTTTGTGTCTTCCTCGATTTCTTTCAGAAAGGCTCTGTAGTTTTTAGGGTATAGATCCTTTAAATCTTTGATTAGGTTTATTCCTATGTATCCTATGCTTTTGGGTGCAATTGTAAATGGGATTGATTCCTTAATTTCTCTTTCTTCAGTCTCATTGTTAGTGTATATAATTCCACTAACTTCTGGGCACTGATTTTGTATCCTGCCACATTGCTAAATTGCTGTATGAGTTCTACCAATCTTGGGGTGGAGTCTTTTGTTTTCTATGTACATATTCATGGCATCTGCGAAGAGGAAAATTTTGACATCTTTGAGATTTTCAATGTCTTTTATTCCATTTTGTTGTCTGATTGCTGGTGCTAGGACTTACAGTACTATTTTGAATAGCAATGGTGAGAGTGGACACCCCTGTCGTGTTCCTAATCAAAGGGAAAAGACTCACAGTGTTTTCCCATTGAGAATATTTGTTCTGGGCTTTTCATAGATGGCTTTTAAGATGCTGAGGAAGGTTCCCTCTATTGCTACACTCTGAAGAGTTTTGATCAGGAATGGATGCTGTATTTTGTCAAATGCTTTCTCCGCATCTATTCAGAGAATCATATGGTTCTTGTTTTTTCTCATTGATATAATTTATCATGTTGATTGTTTTACGAGTGTTGAACCAGCCCTGCATCCCAGGGATAAATAGCACTTGGTCCTGGTAAATAATCTTCTTAATGTACTGTTGGATCATATTGGCTAGTATCTCGTTGAGAATTTTTGCATCTGCGTTCATCAGGGATATTGGTCTAGAATTCCCCCTTTTGGTGGGGTCTTTGGTTTTGGAATTAAGGTGATGCTGGCCTCTAAAAACGAGTTTGGAAGTCTTCCATCTCTTTCTATCTTTCTGAACAGCTTTAGTAGAATAGGTATTGTTTCTTCTTGAAACTTTTGATGGAACTCCCCTGGGAAGCCATCTGGCCCTGGAGTTTTGTGTCTTTGGAAGTTTTGGATGACTGTTTCAATTTCCTCCCTGGTTATCATCCTGTTCAGGTTTTCTATTTCTTTCTGTTCTGGTTTTGGTAGTTTGTGGTTTTTCAGAAATGCATCCATTCTCCTAGATTGTCTAATTTATTGGCATATATTTGCTCATAATACGTTTTTAAAATGGTTTGTATTTCCTTGGTATCAGTGGTGATCTCTCGTCTCTCATTGCTGATTTTATTAATGTGAGTCTTTTCCTCTCTTCTTTTAATAAGGCTGGCTAATGTTTATCTATCTTATTAATTCTTTCAAAGAACCAACTCTGTTTTGTTGCTCTGTTCTACAGTTTTTCTGGTCCTATTTCATTGAGTTCTACTCGAATCATTATTAACTCTCTTATTCTGCTTGGTGTGGGTTTTATTTGCTGTTCTTTCTCCAGTTCCTTTAGGTGTGAGGTTAGCTTTTGTATTTGAGTTTTTTCCAACTTTTTGAGAGATGCTTGTATTGCAAAATATTTCCCTCTTAAGACTGCTTTTGCTGTATCCCAAAGATTTTGAGCAGTTGTATCTTCATTTTCATTAGTTTTCATGAATCCTTTTAATTCTTGTCTAAATTCTTGGTTGACCCCTTTCATCTTTTAGCAGGATGCTCTTTAACCTCCATGTCTTTGATTTTCTTTCCAAAATTCTTCTTGTGATTGAGTTGAAGTTTCAAAGCATTATGGTCTGAAAATATGCAGGGGACAGTCCCAATCTTTTGGTATCAGTTGAGACCTGATTTGTGACCCAGTATATCGTCTATTCTGGAGAAAGTTCCATGTGCACTTGAGAAGAATGTGTATTCAGTTGCCTTTGGATGTAAAGTTCTGTAAATATCTGTGAAATCCATCTGGTCCAGTGTATCATTTAAAGCTCTTGTTTCTTTGGAGATGTTGTGCTTAGAAGATCTCTCATTTGCAGGAGTGTTGTGTTGTAGTCTCCTACTATTAGTGTATTATCTTAGTATATCTTTACTTTGATTACTAATTGATTGATATACTTGACAACTCCCACATTCGGGGCATAAATATCCATGATTGTTAGTTCTTCTTGTTGGTTAGACCCTTTAAGTATGATACAGTGTCCCTCTTCATCTCTTACTACAGTCTTTGTGATACACTTTAATGTATCTGACATGTGATTGCTACCCTCAGTTTTCTTTGCGGACCATTGGAATGGTAAATTGTCCTCCAACCTTTCATTTTCAGGCTGTAGGTGCCTAAGGTCTAAAAGGAGTCTCTTGTAGACAGAAAATAGATGGGTCTTGCTTTTTTATCCAGTCTGAAACCCTGCATCTTTTGATGGGCTCATTTAGCCCATTCTGTTTCAGAGTTATTATTGAAATATATGAGTTTAGTGTCATCATAGTACCTGTTCAGTCTCTGTTTTTGTGCATTATTTCTTTGGATTTCCTCTTTCTTTCCAGATCCCCTTTGATATTTCTTGCAGAGCTGTTTTGGTGGTCACATATTCTTTCAGTTTCTGCCTATTTTGCAAGCTCTTTATCTCTCTTTCTATTCTGAATGAGAGCCTTGCTGCATATAGCATTCTGAGCTGCATGTTCTTCTCATTTAGTCGTTGAATATATCCTGCCAGACCTTTCTGGCCTGCCAAGTCTCTGTGGAGATGTCTGCTGTTAACTTAATATTTCTTCCCCATATAAGTTAGGCATCTCTTGTTCCTCGCTGCTTTAAGGATTTTCTTTATCATTGGAATTTGCAAAGGTTCACTACTAAATGTCGAGGTGTTGAATTTTTTTTTTTTAATTTCTTGGTGGGGACCTCTCTATTTCCTGGATCTGAATGCCTGTTTCCCTCCCCAGATTAAGGAATTTCTCAGCTATGGTTTGTTCAAATATGCTTTTTGGCCCTCTGGCCCTCTCTGCACTCTCTGGAACCCCCAATTATACATAGATTTTTCCTTCTGCGACTATCATTTATTTCCCTTACCTTTCCTCATGGTCTTTTACCTGTTTTTTTTTTCTTGTTTCCTTAGCTTCCTTCCTTGCCATCACCTTGTCTTCTATTTCACTCACTTTCTTCTATCGCATTACCCTTGTCGTTAGGACTTCCAGTTTGCATTGCATCTCATTTAATTGATTTTTTAATATAAGCCTGATTAGATCTAAATCTGCAGCCATGAAATCTCATGAATCCTTTATTGCTTTTTTTCTAAAGCCACTAGTAGCTTTATAATCGTGCTTCTGAATTGGCTTTCTGACATTGAATCGCAATCCAAATTCTGTAAACTCTTGGCAGAGAGTACTGTTTCTGATTCTTTCTTTTGTGATGAGTTTCTTCTTACTTTTTTTAATTTTATTTATTTATGATAGTCACAGAGAGAGAGAGAGAGAGAGAGAGAGAGAGAGGCAGAGACACAGGCAGAGGGAGAAGCAGGCTCCATGCACCGGGAGCCGACGTGGGACTCGATCCCCGGTCTCCAGGATCGCACCCTGGGCCAAGGCAGGCGCCAAACTGCTGCGCCACCCAGGGATCCCTGAGTTCTTCTTTCTAGTCATTTTGCTCAGTGGCAGAGTGGCTGTATGAAGGGGTTGAGTCAAGAATATCAACCATGACCTAAGTAAATTTTCACCCTAGATGATTCTTGTTAGAAGCAAAAACCTTTCTCTGTAGTGTTCTGGCTGTTCTCTCTTTAAATCTCAGGTCAAATTCATGGGTTTTCAGGATGGTTTTATAGTTATCTAGGCAAGTTTGTTGGGCCAGATGAGGTTTGAGGTTCCCTGCTCCTCTGCCATCTTGCCCTGCCTCCCATCTTTGCATTTTGTAAGTCTCTTTTTTCTTCTCTGTGTTAGAAAGGCCAGTTATGTCTCATGCTCCTGAAAGTAATGGTCTTTCAGAGGTCATGTATTGCTCAGGGCCTGGCACTTCAGGGAGTGTTTCCAAGTTTCTGAGTGCACTCTCCTGTTGGGTTGTGGCTGCTTTATGCTTCGGGCCAGTTGTCTACAGAAGCTCTCCTTGCCTGTTTTTGACAGTGTTTGGTTCCTGACCTAAATGTGATAAATTTTATCTAAGTCTGTCTGGTCTGTTTGTGAATTGAGACAAGACAGCAGCTCCACCTAAACTGTGGCCCTGAAGAACTTTCTGGTGAGGAGTTGTGGTGTGGGCAGGTTCTTAGGCTGCTCTTCTGGGGGAAGGGCCTGCTTTGCTGTGACTTAGTTAAGCTTGATACAGGAGGGAAGTCTTGCCTAAGTGCAGGGAGATGGGGCTTGGTGTAAGCAAGTTAAGTAGCCAGAGTCCTTGATGAGCTGCTTCTCTTAGGTGGTTCTGTGTTTATACTACAGGTGGGAGAGGAAATTGGGTAAAGCCAGCCTTTGTTGTTCTTGGAGATGTGTCTTCTTGAATGCTAATTCATCAGGGATGTACCTGGAGACAAATGAATAATAACCCACATTGCATGTCACAGGTAAACAGTGAGATCTCTGTTTCCATGTTGTCTCCCACTGGGTTGTTTGCTTCCAGGAGCAGTGCCCTCTAGGTTCTATCCCTACCAAGCTCTATGGCCTTAAAATTGGAGCTTTCAGCCCCATTGTTTGGAACAACTCACAAAATTCAGTCCCTCTTGTTTTCCAAGCTAATGACTTTGGGGAAATGTTCTCCTTGTGCACTCCCCTGGGTGCCTCTCTTTTCTCACTCTTCTCCTTTGCTCCATCCCCTCCATAGCACTCATGATCTGTTTCTCCCCTAAATCACATCTTTCATACTTCTTACCTTCTTTGACACAGATTTTTCCTCTCCCTTTAGTTGTGAAGTTTGTTCTGTCTGTTTTCAGGTCAACTTCCATGGTATTTAGGATTATTTGATAGTTATCTAGTTGTGTTGTGGGATGATATGAGACAGAGTCCTCCTATTCTGCTGTCATATTCCTCTCAAAGGATACGTAGTCCTTTTATAAGTCTGAGAGCTTTTAGCCAAAGGATATATCTGATGTCTACTGCTTACTTACCAGGATTTTGAAGACTTTCCCACCCAAACTTTCTACTACTGTGCTCTAAGTGTCCATTGTGTTGTCCAGATAGGTATCTTTACCTTTTATTTACTATAACATGTACATGCGGGATCCCTGGGTGGCGCAGCGGTTTAGCGCCTGCCTTTGGCCCAGGGCGCGATCCTGGAGACCTGGGATCGAGTCCCACGTCGGGCTCCCGGTGCATGGAGCCTGCTTCTCCCTCTTCCTGTGTCTCTGCCTCTCTCTCTCTCTCTCTCTCTCTGTGACTATCATAAAATAAATAAAAATTAAAAAAAAACATGTACATGCCTAGAGTACAAAATTCTGTTATTATATAGTCATGGATGCTATATTTTACCCAAGAGAGTAATCTATCCCTCAGTGACTACTTCTGCGACTGTTTCTCCAGTACCTTCCTTGACTTAGAAAGTGCCTGTTCATTCATTATATACTCTGTTAAGAAAATAGGTCATTCATGATTAAAAAGTGAGATAGAACATTTTAACAATATCCATTTAAACTCATCATCATTTGATATGACACATTTAAATTTTCCTGCAATTTTAGTAAATTTGGGACAATGGTCATGATCACAATTGCTTGCTGATTTTAAAATGTAGTGTCAGTGTGGGCCACAGATAAAAGAGTATTAGAATCATTTGAGGATAACTTGTTATAAATATGTTTTGGATTTCAAACTCACAATCTTTGGCTTTATATGTAAAAATTGCATTGTAAAATAGGCTTCTCAGGTGATTCTTATGAAAAAAATTGAAAACCTTGCAATAAGAACTTTTTGGAGATGTAATATAAATCTTGCACATTTTTATTACTGTTGTAATACATTGTGGAAATGTGAAAAATGTTACTATTTATTAATATATTGTTTTTCTTCATTTATTTCAATATTTTTGTAAATTTCAAATTCATAGTCTAAGAAAGATTATTTCAGCACTATTATGTGCTTGTATAGAAGAACATGATACTGATATCAGTTTGGCTTTTTTATAGGATTGGTTCTTTTTCATGACCAGCCTTTACAGATAAACAGTATAGAAAAGATGAAGCAATAAGAAAAGCTAAGTATATATCGTTTGTAAGTATACTTTATAAGGGAGTATTTGTAAGAAGATAGATGCTTTTGACCAGCCTGGAGACATGAATACATGTTACAGAACTGTGGATGCAAAACAAACGTGACTCACTGATAAGAGAATTATTACTATTATTAATTATTACTATATTTGTTCATTGTTAATTTAGGAATTGGATGGACTAAACTTGCAAGTAGTTGACTTTTATTGCCAGCATCAGGACTGGTTTGAATGTTTTAGCACATTCATTGAGATAAACATATCTCACTGAATCTTAATTCATGATTCATGTCCAATCAATAAGCAATTACTATAGGAATAATTAAAGAACATAATTTTTTTCTAATTTTTCTGTTCTAAGATCTCTAATAAAAGATTATTTCACTTTTATTTCCTTAAGTAAAAACTCACAGCAGTGAGTCTAGTTAAGGTGTTTTGTACCTGTATTTCCCTATATAGCAATATTAAATGATGGGGGAACACAGGGCTACCTGAGGACAAGGCATGAGCCTGGGGCAGCACACTGACAAGTCTTTGAAATAAGCAAGGAACATTCCTCTATAGATTCAACTACCTTGATGTTCATACTTTGCTAAAGGGCAAAAGGCAATCTTAGCCCGACCCCCAGGAACCTGTAAGTCTACTTTAACATATGAGAATTCCTTTATCTCTAAACCCCTAAGATATGTATTGGCAATCATCCTCCAAACACATGGCCCACCGATATACATCTGAAGGGTCTCATGACTCAGGTTCTATTAAGGGACCTTTTCCCAACAATAGCTAAGCCCCCTCAAGGGTCCTGGAAACCTTGCTATCAAAATTCCTTAGAGAGTACACTATCCTTAAAAAAACCCTCCCAACTCCCAGGTATATAATCTGCCACTCCTCACAGGCCCTAGGGCGGCATCTCTTCCTACCCACGGGTCCTGACCCTGTACTTTATAAAACCACCATTTTGCACAAAAAAACATTTTAAGAATTCTTTCTTGGTTGTCGGCTCCCAGACCTCACCTATATTCCAAAACTTAACTATTAAAATGTATAGATAAAGAAATTTAATTTGAAGATTTGAGATGGTCTGAAAGAATTCTCTCAAAATAATGAAAATATTGATAAGCAGAAATGTGATTTGAGAGAAAAATCACCTCAATTTTTATATGTAATTTGTATTTCTACACAATAATTGGAATTAAAATAAAACAATATATCAGGATGCCTGGGTGGCTCAGTGGGTTGAGCATCTGCCTTTGGCTCAGGGCATGATCCCAGAAGTTCCAGGATCGAGTCCTGCATCGGGTTCCATGTATGGAGCCTGTTTCTCCCTCTGCCATATGTCTCTGCCCTCTTTCTCTCTCTGTGTCTCTCATGAATAAATGAATAAAATATACTTATAAAAAATAAAATAAAACAATATAAAAATAACAAAGCTGATGAATATTATAAGAAGTATCTTTTATGTGACAATGCTGAGACATATATTCTTTTTTTTTTTTTTGAGACATAATATTCAGAAAATATTGATATATTTTTGTAATAACCTTTAGTTTCTCTTACTTAATATCACAGATTACTATTTTATTTTAAGTTAACCAGGGATTTTGAATGTTAGAGAAATAATAACCAGTTCCCAAAACTGATACCATAACTTAATTTTACTTAAAAGACATTGCATACCAATAAACTTAGTACTTATTTGCTTAGTCAACAGACATTTAATAATGTAAAGCAGGTTATAATTAGAAATGGGATTTATGACCCTACTTTACCTTATTCCAAGTCACAAAACTACTACATAATTCTATAATAGTGTAACCCTCTTTAGAAAAATTCCATATTAAAAAAGAACAAGTGATATAATTATGAAAAATTGAAAAAGATGTTCCAATGAGTTGAGTGACCAACTCATAATTAGTCATAATTTAAATAAAAGATAAATTGACACTATATTGATCATATTTGTTGGTGAAAAACTTTTAATATTACAATACTGAATTTTATATATATGTATATATGTATCTTATATATGTACATATATGCATTTGCTAAATGCTACATGTATAATTAATCAACAGTTTTCCTTAAATATTAAATACTTATTGATAATAAATTATGCATCAGTTGTGTGCAAATTTAATCTTTCATAACAAAACATATTGGTAGCAAAATAAGTAACGTCACTTAAAATTGAATGGATTGACTAATGACATTTATACTAACTGTAGTGACTTTAAATATTGATGTGTAAATTTAATGCCTTCCCTAGTTGATTCAGGTTAACACTGTAAGTGTTAAGTATTATATTCCAAAAGAAAATTTAAATTTTTTTTAATTTTTTTTCTTTATTTATTTATGATAGTCACACAGAGAGAGAGAGAGAGAGAGAGGCAGAGACACAGGCAGAGGGAGAAGCAGGCTCCATGCACCGGGAGCCCGACGTGGGATTTGATCCCGGGTCTCCAGGATCCCGCCCTGGGCCAAAGGCAGGCGCCAAACTGCTGCTGCCACCCAGGGATCCCCCAAAAGAAAATTTAACATTGGAAGATGAGTATCAAGATTAGTAGTAATCTTGTACAAATAATTTGATCTGCAATGAGAAGAATTTGGTATCTTGTGTATAGCAAGAATCAGATGTAACTAAAATATTCACTAGATCTAACCCGATGAAGCACATAAGAGCAGTTTGTGGCTGGAACTTGAAATTATGAGCTCCCTGTTGATGTGAAACAAAACCACTTTGTCAAAGAAAATAATGGTGGTGAAGATGAGCATAAAGGTGAATTTAAAAGCTAATAGTGGGGGATCCCTGGGTGGCGCAGCGGTTTGGCGCCTGCCTTTGGCCCAGGGCGCGATCCTGGAGACCCGGGATCGAATCCCACGTCAGGCTCCCAGTGCATAGAGCCTGCTTCTCTCCCTCTGCCTGTGTCTCTGCCTCTCTCTCTCTCTGTGACTATCATAAATAAATAAAAAAAAAATAAAGCTAATAGTGATGACGTGGCATTCATTGTCTATGTAGTATGGACATTGAAGATCTGAGCCTGATTTCATCCTCTTCAATTATTACCAATGTGACCTTGAACAAGTTATATCTCCTTTGAACTTTCTTATGGGTAAGATGTAACTAGTAATGCTTATATCACTAGATTGTAAAGTTGCGGGATACAATACTAACATATAAAAACCAGTGGCATTTCTATACAATAACAAAGAATTCTCTGGAAAAAAAAATAAGGAAAATGATCCCATTTACAACCATAGCAAAGCAAGAAACAACAACAGAAAATTACTTAGGATTAAATTAACTGTGATGCCTAGGTGACTCAGTGGTTAAATGTCTACCTTCGGCTCAAGTTGTGATCCCAGGATCCTGGGATCAAGCCCCCAGCAGGCTCACTGCACGGAACCTGTTTCTCTCCCTCTTCCTGTCTCTGCCCCTCTCTCTGTGTGTGTCTCTCATGAATAAATAAATAAAATCTTTAAAATAAATAAATAAATAATAAATAAATAAATAAATAAATAAATAAATAAATAAATTTAACCAAGTAGGTGAAAGATCTCTATATTGAAAACTATATTGAACACTGATGAAAGATATCCCATCTTCATGAATTGGAACATTTAATGTTGTTATAATGTTGGTATTTACTCAAGGCCATCTGTAGTTTTCCAATGCAATGACCAATCATGATTTCAAAGACAGCTTCACAAAAGTCGAAAAAGCAATCCTGAAATTTGTATGGAATCACAAAAGAACCCCAAATACCCAAGACAATCCTGAGAAAGAAGAGCATCCTGAAAGCACATTTTGATTTCATACATTACAAAGCTGGTGCAATAAAAAAAAAAAAACACAACAGTATGATGATGGCATAAAAACAGACAGACAGACCAACAGAACAAAAACAAGAGCCCAGAGGTAAACATATAGATTATATATATTATTGAGTGTTTATTTTGTGCCAGGCACAGTGTAGTATTCTCCTTATATTTATTAATTTCATGAATCGTTACATTTATTCATTCATATTCAAAACTATGAGGTTGCTATAACTATTTTCTTTATTTTATACAAGATAAAATTTCAATGCTTAGAGAGGTTAACTATTAATGCAAAGTAACAAGGCTAGAGTAAGTCCTATAGAAGGAATTTTAAACTTAGCTCTTTTCAATTGAAAGACTAGACCACTAAACTACTAAACCATAGTGTATCATTAATGGGATAAGGTACAGAAAAGGACCTAAGATGGTTGAGTAGTAAGTAGGAGGACCCTAGGCTTGCTTGGTCCTTTGAACACAGCTAGATAAATATCAAAATCATTCTGAATATCCGAGAACATAAGTCTGAGAATATGACAAACTTGTACAACGATGAGAGAGAGAAGAAGGGCCACATCTTGTACAGTAAGAGGAGCAAAGTGAAAAGATGGATTTTGGCGAAATGTGGAATTGCAGGGTCTATGGAGAGAAGGGAGCCCTGGTGATTAGGGGAATAGAGAGAGAGAGAGAGAGAGGAGAGAGAGATAGAAGATAAGAGAGGAGAGGAGTGAGGAGAGTGAGAGGATATATATGATCGTCGATACCATTATAAGATAAGAGAAGAGAAGCAATAGAAAGATCCGCTCAGCATCTCCGAACTTACCTCTACTCTCGTCTCCTCTCCTCCTCGCCGCCTCTCGAGAATCTTCCAGTGGATATGTCAGATTCGGAAAAACATTTCCCCCAAGCCATTGCACTAGTAGAAAATGAGAGGGGCTGATTTTTTTTTTTTTGATGGGCTTGAATTTTTGTGAGATATACAACCAGCAGACTCACAGACTGGAGTTTTAGAGGCCTAAGGTGTGGGCTGGTAGAACCACCTGAGGGCACTGCAGTGGCTCATTTGAAGAAGTAGGGCAGGCCACCCTGGGAGCAGACTGGAGGATCTGAAGATTACACTGGGATGCATTGGGAAAGACAGTTCTCCCCTCTTGGAGTGCATCTGTGAGAGGTGGCATTTGCCTTCCTAGAGACAAAAGAGCCAGAAGGCAACCGTTACCCTCCCTTGCACCTCAGCATAGATGCAGAGACAAACCTGCTGAGGGCAGCTAATCTGGACATGGGCCCTTTGTTTGCACTTTACTACAAAGTGCACTTTTGGCGGGACTGCCCTTCTAGGGAAGCAAAACCTGCATCAGTCCAGTGTGGGAAGACCCTCCCCAGAGCACCAGCATAAGTATATGCCATGTCACGTCACTAACACTTGGAGTTTTAAAACTCAGCCAGCCTGCCTGGAATAGAATATAGGGTGGATGGCCCTGCTCAGTGAAGTAAAGGGTTTGGACAACAGACAGGGTAAAGACCAGGATCTGAGAGACGTCCAGGGACACACAGGAGAAATTGTTTGCTTTTCTTAGAAGTCTTTCCAGACAGTGGGCAGGTGTGAACTCCCCTTTCCTGGGACGAAGGAGAGATCTAGGACCATTTCTCTCCCCCAACCTACGTATATCCTAATATCAGTAAGCAGCATAGCACCAACACTGGTGGCCTAAACCTCTTACACCAAGCCCTGTGTTTCTGCAGGTGCTGGTTTTCTCTGGCAAGTGTCTCTGAGAACCATAGCAGCAGGCTCCTTACCCAGAAGAACAGCACAACACCCCCCCACAACACACACAACACATACACCACATCAAGTGACCATAGAGTTCTGCAATGTTCAGCTCTCATGGAAATAGCATTAGGTCTCTATAAATAAGCAGGATCAGAGCACACCTAGTTAAAACTCACCACATTCTGACCAAGGCCCAAACACTCCTCTCCACAAGCAAGGAGAAACTCTACAGAGAACTAACCCAAGGGAAATAGCAATCAAAAACACAGCAGCAGAGTGCACACAGCATTCACCAGAGAAACTTCCTGAAGTGCCAGGCCCTGGACAGTATATAACCTCTTCTTCAAAAGCTATTACTCTCAGGAGTGGGAGTAATAGGTTTTCCTAAAACACGGAAGACAGAGTCCTAGACAAAATGCCAAGATGGGAGGAATTCATCTCAAAAGAAAACAACAACAACAAAAGGTCATGATCAGTGATCTAATCAAAAGAGATATAAGTAATACGCTTGTTCCAGAATTTAAATAAGCAATCATAAAGATATGAGCTGGACTTGAAAAAGCATAGGAGACACCAGAGGGCCCCTTACCACAGAGATAAAAGACTTAAAAAACTAGTCAGGCCAAAATGAAAAATGTAATAATTGAGATTCAAAACCAACATTCTCCTACACTAATGGCCTTAGGAAAACTGGACAGCAACATGTAAAAAAAGGAAATTGGACTACTTTCTTACACCACACACAAAAATAAATTCGAGATGGATGAAAGACCTAAATGTGACACAGGAAACCATCAAAATCCTAGAGGAGAACATAGGTAGCAACCTCTTTGAGGCCATAGAAACTTCTTACTAGACACATCACTGGAGGCAAGGGAAACAAATTAAAAAATGAACTATTGGGACTTCATCAAGACAAAAAGCTTCTGCACAGTGAAGGAAACAACAAAACTAAAAGCCTATGGAATGGAGGGGAGAAGATATTTGCAAGTTACATATATGATAAAGGGTTAGTATCCAAAGACTATAAAGAACTTATCAAACTCAATACCTCACAAAGCAAACAATCTAGTTAAGAAATAGGCAGAAGACATGAATAGATATTTTTTTTCAAAGAAGACATCCAGATGGCTAACAGACACATGTAAAGATGTTCAGCATCACTCATCATCAGGGAAATACAAATCAGAACCATGATGAGATACCACTTCACACCTGTCAAAAAAGGCTAAAATTAACACAGGAAAAAAAAAACAGATGTTGGCAAGGATTCAGAGAAAGGTGAACCCTCTTACACTGCTGGCAAGATTATAAATAGGTACAGCTAGTCTGGAAAACAGTATGGAGATTCTTCAAAAAGTTAAAAGTAGAACTAACATATGACCCAGCAATTGCACTACAGTTTACCCAAAGGATTCAAAAATAGAGATTTGAAGGGGTACATGCATCCCCATGTTTATAGTGTTATCAACAATAGCCAAATTATGGAAATAGTCCCAAAGTCCACAAAGTATTGAATGGATAAAGATGTGATTTATATATACAATGGAATATTGTCAATATTGTCAATATAATGTCACTTCCACCATAAAAAAAGTAACAAAATCTTGCCATTTGCAACAACATGGTTGGAGCTAGAGGGTATTTATGTTAATCTAAATAAGTCAGATAATGACAAATACCATATGATTTAACTCATATGTGGAATTTAAGAAATAAAACATTAACATAGAAGGAAAAAAAGGAGGGAAACCATAAACATTCTTAACTATAAATGGGATAAGGCACAGTCTTATTTATATAATGCATTCTTACTTTCTCTTATTTTTTTTTTTATTTTTATTTTTTTTATTTTATTTTTTTTTATTTTTATTTTTTATTTTTTTTACTTTCTCTTAAAGGGTAGTGAAATTCATTGATTTCATGACTAAAAAATGCACCAAAGATAAGTAGATGTGTTTTAAATGAAACTAACTATTAGAAAAATTCTTCAGGGTAAAAAATCCAAATTATACATGTTTTGAGATCATGTATACCAGCCAGTCACCACTACACATTTGCTGTTTTATAAGAACACATGTTCCTACCCAGACAGAAACAATCTTCTCATTTTCATTCATAATAGTAAACCATTTGATGTTGGTTCAAAGTTACACATTCACTGAGATCAATAAAGATTTACCAGGGTACATTTTTTATTGTCAAGTCTAAGTATTAGTATATTATTCTTAAGATTAGGAATCTATTGCTTCCCAAATTTAGTAATTGAGTTAGGCATACAAGATATTTCTATAAGTTACTTGGGATCCAATTTGCAAATACTATATGAAAAATTCTAGCATAACAAAATAATGAATTTGCATTTCAGAACATTTGTTTTGCAAAATATTAATCATAAATCTAATAAAAAGCCAACCAGCCATGCAAGATATATGTGCATGTATTTTTGTGTTGAATCAACATATCTAAAAAATGAGAAAATACAATATTAGGACACCATTAATGCATGCATTTTGTGTTGGCAATTTTCAGCTCCAGGAAAAATGCCACTTTTTTTTCCAATAGGAAAGAGGAGGCTGCTAAATTATGATCTTAGGAATAAGGGGACATAGTTGGCAGTAGTTATTACATCCATAATGATTTTAAAATTAGTAATACGCTTTATTTATAAAACAAGTGTTATTTTTTGTTTCTATGTTATTAAAGATTTTGCAAGTATTTTTACAACTCATTGCAATCAGCTGATTTATATTCTTAGAAATGTGGGGAAAATCTAGTTTATTACTATGTAAAGTTTATCAGTTGAAATTTTAATTTGCAATATAGTGTCTTTTTCTTTGTGGTTTATGACTGAAAAATAGACTCAAATTTGACATTCAGTTTAATATTTTGGCTGATTTTCTATTTGGTTTTCTTTATTTTATTTTTTTTTACTTGTTCTTTTTTAAAACTCTAAAATTGGGTAACTTAGGGATCCATAGTGGGGCAGCTGAACTGAGGAGAGATGCATATGTTGCTTATTGATATTTGCACCCGATGAAATAATTACATTCATACCTCTGCTTTTTATTACTTTTTTTTGCCCATTATTTCACCCCTCCCCCTTCTTGCAACCACCCATTTGTAGTCTATTTCTGTTTTTGTGGGTTTTTTTAGGGGGTTATTTTTGTTTAGATTTCACATATAACAAATTATATGCTATTGTCTTCCTCTGACTTATTTCACTTAGCATAGTGCACTCTAGCTCTATCATCTATCTGTCTATCATCTATCATCTATCAATCTTCTCTATCAACATCTTGTTTATCCATTCATCCATCTATGGATACTTTAGTAGTTTTATATCCTGGCTATTGTAAATAATGCTGGCAATAAAATAGGAGTGCATATATCTTTTTTCTATGTCTCTCATGAATAAATAAAATATTTTTGAAAAAAGGAGGGCAGCCCGGGTAGCTCAGCCAATTTAGCGCTGCCTTCAGCCCAGGGTGTGATCCTGGGGATCCGGGATCGAGTCCCATGTCGGGCTCCCTGCTTGGAGCCTGCTTCTCCTCTGCCTGTGTGTCTGCCTCTCTTTCTGTCTCTGTGTCTCTCATGAATAAATAAAATCTTTAAAAAAAAAGAAAAAAGGAGTGCATATATCCTTTAAAATTAGTGGTTTTGTGCCTGTTTTTAATGCAAAAGAAAATAAACTGAGAATAAGTTGTGCTGTCTTAACAAAATTGAAGCATTTGAAATCAACAAGGTCTTAGTATTTTTGGTCAGCTCTCTAGAAGAACTAGAATTGCTAATTCTCAAAATTCATCATACATCAGAGTTTTGTGAAGAATTTGTTGAAAATGAAAATTCCTATGCTTTGAGCTAAATATTCTGATTGAAGAGATGGGGGTGTGGCCCCAAAATATGCTTTTCAAGTAGGTGATGGTGATATAGGTATTCCCCAGACCTTACTTTGCCTCAGACAGACCTTTCTGTATCCTGGGCCTCCCAAGAAGTCCAGATTATTCCTTCTTACTTTTTACCCCCAATCCGCTGTATATTCCAGCAGAAGAATGCTCATGGGCACCCCCATGCTCCTCAAATAAAAGAGGAGAAAGAAAAAAAAAATAAAAAAAAAATAAATAAATAAAAGAGGAGAAAGAGTGACAGGGAATGCATCAGTTGTTACTGTCAGAGTGGGGGTGGCCTAAGCAGCTTGGGAAAGGAGCTGTGATGTTGAAGTATATGCAAAGATAGAGGGGAAGAACATTCTAGGCTGAAGCAATAGTCTAAACAAAGACATAATTAAGATGTTTATTGAATGGGATTTGGAATCAGGCCCACCTGGGTTCATACCCCAATTCAACCATTTAATAATAGCTTTATCCATGGCACTGACTGTTTTACATAATTCTGTCAACCTTCTGTTTTCATACCTTAGATCTTTATGCTTACCTTACACTAAACTATAATATTCTGATAACTGCACATGCTCAGCTAGAATATTATTTATCATCTTCAAATGAAGGATTTTACCACTACTACCCTCTCTGTTATTGTACATGTTTTGTTTAAGATTCTCTCATGAAATTGTCACTAATTTCTCCTCCAAGCACGGATGTTAAGTGGTTGATAAGTTATTTGGAGAATTTTCAGCTCAGGTTTCTAAATGTAAGTAAAAATTTAAGTGAAACCTTAGATCCTTCCTACTACATTTTTCCTGGATGACCTATCCAAGTTCCCCCCCTACCCCAAATTCTTCTGTATTGCAGTTTTGATGCATCTGCCATCCTGTGCCATAATTTTACAGAAGAGCACATCTGTTGGAAGGAAGCAGATCAAGGATGACTTCATAGAATAGGGTAGATTTGAGATGTGCAGACTTTCTGCGGAGATAAAGGAAATTCTAGAAGTAGGCATTAACATGAACAAAGGCAGAATCTTCAGAGATTCTTATTCAATGGATCTCAGGTACAGTCCAGATTTCTCAGAAATAAGTATAAAAAATAAGTATTTTTTTAAATGGTTGCTAATATGGATGGCTCAAACCACACACTTTTAGCAATAGTACCTAAATTCATGGATTATCTAGCAAAATTTAAACTAAAGGATTCTGCTTTCCAAATCCATGTGTATATGCCATAATACATGCAAATACTGGTTAGGTTTTGATGAATGACTATTGCCATGTGATGGAAAAGAGTGTGTGATGGGGATTGGGGTCAATAGCAAAACCTTCTATAATGTTAACCAAAAAAGGAGGATAGAAACACATAGCATTTAGTCCAAATATAATTCAAAGTGAAAGATCCATGGCTACATTTTCAAGATTATTGGAACCTTCCAGCTTTCTTCCCCTTCCCTTCTCTCCCCTCCACTGTAGTTTTATGAGTTAAGCTTAGGCCATTTCCACATGCTTTTACACATAATTTTTCAAATACTTTTATCTAAACGAAAGAAAATGCTAATTGAAAGAAGGTTTATACACAATGTAGTTTCTTTTCCTTTTTTGGCTTTTAAAGTTTAATACCAGTTAGTTAACATACAGTGTAATATTAACTTCAAATGTATAATATAGTGGTTCAAGAAGTCCATACATCACCTGGTACTCATCACAATGCACTCCTTAGGGATCCCTGGGTGGCGCAGTGGTTTGGCGCCTGCCTTTGGCCCAGGGCGCGATCCTGGAGACCTGGGATCGAATCCCACATCGGGCTCCCAGTGCATGGAGCCTGCTTCTCCCTCTGCCTATGTCTCTGCCTCTCTCGCTCTCTCTCTCTCTCTCTCTCTGTGACTATCATAAATAATAAAAATTAAAAAAAAAAACAAATGCACTCCTTAATCCTCATCACCTATTTAACCCATTGACTCAACCCCTCCTTTCTGGCAATCATCAGTTTGTTCTCTATAATTAAAGTCTGACTTTTATTTCTCTCTCTCTTCTTTCCTCTTTGCCCATATGTTTTGTTTCTTAAATTCTGCATATGGAGGGAAATCCATGTGGTATTTGTCTTCTCTGATTTATGTCACTTAGTATTATACTCTCTAGCTCCATCCATGTCATTGCAAATGGCAAGAGTTTATTACTTTTATGGCTGGGTAATATTCCATTATATATATACCCACCCCCACCGCCACTTCTTCTTGTATCCATCCATCAATCAATAGACACTTGGGCCGCTTCTGTATCTTAGCTATTGAATAATGCTGCTATAAACATATGGGAACATTATCCATTTAAATTAGTGTTTTGTGTATTATTGGGTAAATACTCAGTAGTGCAATTGCTGTATCATAGGCTAGTTCCATTTTTAACTTTTTGAGGAACCTTCTTATGGTTCTCCATAGTGGCTGCACCAGTTTGCATTTCCACCAACAATGCGAGAGGGTTCCCTTTTCTCACATCCTCACCAATACCAGTTGTTTCTTCTATTGTTTGATTTTAGCCATTTTGATAATTTAAGGTAATATCTCATTGTAGTTTTGATTTGCATTTAACTAATGTAGTAAGTGATGATGAACATCTTTCATGTGTTTGTTGGCCATCTATATGTGTTCTTCAGAAAAATGTTCATTTTCCCCCATTTTTAGTTGGATTATTTGTGTTGTTTGGTTGTTGAGTTTTAAAGTTCTTTATATATTTGAGACACCAAACCTTTATCAAATGTCATTGCAAATATCTTCTGTCATTCTGTAGGTTGTCTTTTAATTTTATCATTCCTACACTGTGCAAAAGTTTTGTTTTTTTTTTATGAAGTCCCAAAAGTTTATTTTTGCTTTTGTTTCTCATGCCTTAGGAGACATGTCAAGAAAAAAGTTGTTATGAGCAATGTACAAAATAGTTATATATTTCTGCTCTAATCTTTATTATTCCCTTTCTTCTGCAGGCCTCATTTGTTGTTCTTGTTCTAGCTCCCTTAGGTGTAAGTTTAGGTTGTTTATTTGATATTTTTCTTGCTTCTTGAGATAATGCTTACTGCTATAAACTTCCTTCTAGGTTTTGGACTATTATGTTTTCATTTTCATTTGTTTCTATGTACTTTTAAAATTTTTTCTTTTATATCTTGGTTGACCTATTCATTGTTTATTAGCATGTTATTTAAACTCCATGTTTGTAATCTTTCCAAATTTTTTTGTGATTAACTTCTAGTTTCATAGCATGAAAAGATGTTTGGTATGACTATAATCTTACTGATTCTGCTGAGGCTGGTTTTGTGGCCTAATATATGATCTATTCTGTGAAATGTTCCTTGTGCACTTGAAAAGAATGTGTATTCTGCTATATTAAGATAGAATGTCCTGAACATATCTATAAGTCCATCTGGTCCAGTGTGTCATTCAAAACCATTGTTTCCTTGTTGATTTTCTCCTTTGATATAAATAGGGTGTTAAAGTGTCCTACTATTATTGTATTATTATCAATTAGTTCCTTTATGTTTTTTTTTTATTTTATGTATTTGGATGCTTTTATGTTGAGTGCATAAATATTTACAATGATATCTCCTGTTGGAGTGTCCTTTTCCTGATTATATAGTGCCCTACTTTATCTTTTGTTATAATCTTTGTTTTAAAGATTATTATGTCTAATACAAGTATTGCTACTCAGGCTTTCTTTTGTTTTTGTTTTTTTCTTTTTAAAAAATATTTTATTATTTATTTATGAGAGAGAGAGAGGTAGAGACAGAGGGGGAAGCAGGCCCTGTGCAGGGAGCCTGATGTGGGACTCGATCCCAGGTCTCCAGGGTCAGGCCCTGGGCTGAAGGAGGCATTAAACTGCTGAGCCACCCAGGCTGCCCCTCAGGCTTCCTTATGGTAACCATTTGTATAAAACATGTTTCTCCACCTCCTCACTTTCAATCTGCAAGTGACTTTAGATCTAAAATGAGTCTCTTATAGGGGCACCTGGGTGGTTTAGGGGTTGAGCATCTGCCTTTGGCTCAGGTCATGATCCTGGAGTCCTGGGATCAACTCCCGCATTGAGCTCCCTGCAGGGAGCCTGCTTCTCCTTCTGTGTCGCATTAATAAGAGCCTGTGTCTCTGCCTATCTCTGTATCTCATGAATAAATAAATTAAATATTTTAAAAAATAAATAAAATAAAATGAGTCTCTTGTAGGCAGTATATGGATGGGTCTTGTTTTTTTTGTTTGTTTTGTTTTGTTTTTTTTATCCATTCTGTCACCCTATCTTTTGATTGGAGTGTTTAGTACATTTACATTCAAAGTAATTACTGATAGATATATATTTACTGTAATTTCATTATTTCTTTTGTGGTTCTTTCTGAAGGTTTGAAGGTTTTCCCTGATCTCTTCTTGTCTTTCGCTCTTTCATGGCTTGCTGTTTTTCTTTCATGATATGTTTGGATTTTTCCTCCTTAATTTTGCATATTTATTAGTGGCTTTGATATATAGTTACCACTATGTTTGTATATAATCTCTTCTGTATATAGAAGTCTATATGAAGTTGATTGTCATTTAAGTTTGAACCCATTCTTTACTCCTCTCTCTCTCTCCATGTTTTAGGTATACGCTATTATAGTTTTAATCTTTTTTGTGAGTTTCTTGACTTTTTATAGAAATATTCATCTTTACAACTTTTGTGTTTCCCACCTTGATACTGTCCCTTTTGGTCTTCCTTTCCACTCAAATTGTCCCCTTTAAAATTTCTGGCAGGGATAGTTAGTGGTCATAAACTCCTTTAGTATTCATTTGTCTGATAATTTTTGTTACCTCTCATTCTATTCTGAATTACATCATTACTGGATATTCTTGGCTGCAGAATTTTAACATTTATGACTTTGAATAGGTCATGACACTCCCTTCTGCCTTGGAAAATCACCTGCTAGCTTTATCAGTTTTCTCTTGTAAGTTACTGTCTTTTTTGTCTTGCTGCTTTTATTTTATTTTATTTTTTCATTATCACTATATTTTCCCAACTTAATTACAGTATCTTGGCTTAGGATATGTTTTTGTTGTTATTTTGTTTGTTTGTTTGTTTTTATTTAAATGTGAGTTCTCTGTGGCTCCTGAATAAGGATATCTTTTTCTTTCCCAGCAAAAGGATGCTTTAGCTATTACTTCTTCAAATACACGCTCTCCTCTGTTCCTCTCTTCTTCCAGGACATCTATAATATAAAATTTATCATGTTTGATGAAGTCACTGAGATCCCTAAGTTCATTCCCATTTTCATTATTTTTCTGCTCTTTTGTTCAGCTTGATGACTTTCCATTACTGTGTCTTCTAGGTCATTAATTTGTTCTGTGTCTTCTGGCCTACTGTTCATTCCATCAAGTATGTTTCTCATTTCGTTTATTGAGTTCTTTATATCCGTTATGTTATTCTTTAAACAAGGTCTCATGGGTTCTACTCTTTTCTCCTTATGATCATTACTTTAAATTATTTATTAGTCATATTACTTTCTTCTGTTTTCCTTAGATGTCTGTCTTTGGACTTGTCCTGTTCTTTCAGTTGGGATACATTTCTCTGTACTTTCACTTTGTGTAAGTCTTTGTGCCTGTTTCTCTATGTTACAAAGTCAGCTACATCTCCCATTCCTAAGTTAGATGGCCTTATAAAGAAGAAGTCCTATAGTGTCCTGCCAAATGTGTCCTCTGTTTCCCAAGGCCTGGCCCTTATAGGAGTGTCTCCAGTATATGCTACATGTCATCTACTGTTTTGTCCCGGCTGCTTTATCCTTCAGAACAGCATAAACAGAGGCTCTCTTCACTCCTGTGCAGTGTTTGGTTCCTGGCCTGAATGTGGTTCATTTTAAGTAGGTGTCCTCTCCCCAGGCTGTTAAATGACAACTTTTGCCACTGCTGCTGGAACTAAGGCTCTGCCAACCTCCATTGAGAGACACAATGTGAACAAAGTTTTGGGCCCGTCTTCTGGTTGAGGGAGCATGGCGTACTAGGACTGAGGCAAGTGTGATTGGGTGGGCAATTCTACTGGAGTGTGGGGGGCATCACTTGGTGTAAGCAATTTAAATAGTATCTGTGCTGAGCTGCTTCCCACAGGTAGCTATGTGCTTGTGCTGAGGGACAGGGGAAGGAAATATCACTGGCCAGTTCCTTTGTGGAAACTTCCAAATTTCTATCAAAAAAGGATTCTTCTGCCATTTTAATATTGCAAAAATAAATAGGGGAAAATAAAACAAAATGTACCTGTCTCAAGAGAACCTTGGTTTATATAGAAAAATGAGATTATGGTTATGTCTCAACAGTGTTTGAATTAAAGCAGAATGTGACTTTCATTCTGGAAAGCCAGGCTCAGAAAACAGTTTCCCATAGTTTTAAATATGACTAAGGGAGAAGGCTTTTGGAAGAATAGAATGAAGATGAGAAACAGAGACAAAATTTGTCGGCTTTTAAAGAGAAACTAGGGGAACTATCTTCACTAACAGAGAGGTAAGTTTGGCCTTGAGATTTGAAAAAGGATGACTAAGATGAAAGATGCTGCAGAGCCCAAGTGGTATGAATTGATGACAAGATGACTTACCTACCCTCTTTTCTGATTTATCATGGATTTCCTGTGATATGCTGTATAAATCAGAAAAGCTAGAGTAAAATAGACACAGAAAAATATGTGTATACCTAAAAATCACACAAATGTCTGGCTTTATTTCTGCACAATCAACACATTTGTTCCTATACAAAGACAGTTTATATTTAGTTTTCATTTGTTTTACACTTGGCATACTGCTAGATAATTTTTCTTCATTTTTTTTTCTTTTTGAAACTGCATCTTTCTTCCTCACTTGACTGCAAGGGTCATACCTATGATTTCTTCGATAGCCTTCACATGTTCTATCTAGCATAGCATTTTGTGCACATACTAGAAGCCTGAAATGTGCTAGAGGACTACCTCAGTACAACAATGAAAGGCAGTTGTAAACTCTTTTGTGTTTTGTTCAGCTGCCAAAATGTAGGGCCTAAAGCTAAATGACATGTTTTTTAAATAAAGTTGCAGCCTTGTCAGCAAGTACTTCAAATGAAAACTGTCTCTTCCCATAACAGGATTGTCAGGGAGATTAATTTACGATTTCCAATTGCTTCCTGATAGTAACTGAAGTATTGTAATTTCTGTGTGTACTAATATTATAGAATTTATGAGGACTTTCCACCTTACTATGTAGGTTCATAAAGCTATCTCATTTTAAGAAAATGCTTCTTCAGACATAAAGATAGAAGGTTATTTAGGGATATTCTGATAACTACTTCATCCAGAAAAGGCCCCCATTGCAGAGCTGAAGGGCAAATCTAGAATTGTGTGCAGGTCTTGGATAAAAGATCTTGAATATCTAATTTCAGAAGATTTTCATCATTGGCTTTCATCATTGGTTGTATATAATTAATACTGTTCAATATAGCATATAAGATTGAAAATATAATAAGACAGATGTCTTGAAGGGAAGAAAAATATTCTTAAAAAGGAAAGTTTTGTATTGATAATATTGTATAAATAAAAGTACATTGTAAAGTTCTTTGAAACGGTGTAATAAAAAACATTTCTTCAAATCATAAATACAATACCTTTATGGATAGATAGATAGATAGATTTTATATATATATATAGATAGATGATAGATAGATGATGATGATAAATAGATAGATAGATAGATAGATAGATAGATAGATAGATGATAGATAGATATAGAGAGGGCCAGTTCAAATAGGTTTTTGGCTCAGTAGCCTATGAAGTGCAAAATTTCTGGATTTTGTTGGATGGAAGAACCTTTGGTAACTCCATTCAATTACATCATAAGTATTATCCCAACTACTTTTATGGTGATTGTCTTTTTACCAGTTATGATGTACAGATTGGTGTATTATGTCTCAAATCTATTCAAATCTCTATAGTATGTTTACTATTATTTATTATTATCTTGTATATACTTGAATTTTTCATTAAGTGTTCATGAGTTTCCTTCCTGCAGAGTTTAAGGAAATGAGCAGTCAAGAAGAAAGCTCTGCTAATTAGCTTGGAGCCTGTCTGTCTGAAGGAGGCCAACAGCAAGGAAAATGAGAAGCAGTCAATGAAAGGACTTCTGTCTCAACAACACACAGAAAGTAAGTGACAAGATTTTAAAAAACTAAACCTAACAACCAACATTCAAAAACCTCTATCCAGGGATCCCTGGGTGGCGCAGTGGTTTAGGGCCTGCATTTAGCCCAGGGCACGATCCTGGAGACCCGAGATCGAATCCCACGTCAGGCTCCCGGTGCATGGGGCCTGCTTCTCCCTCTGCCTATGTCTCTGCCTCTCTCTCTCTCTGTATCTATCATAAATAAATTTAAAAAATTTAAAAAAGGGATCCCTGGGTGGCGCAGCGGTTTGGCGCCTGCCTTTGGCCCAGGGCGTGATCCTGGAGGCCCAGGATCGAGTCCCACATCGGGCTCCCGGTGCATGGAGCCTGCTTCTCCCTCTGCCTGTGTCTCTGCCTCTCTCTCTCTCTGTATGACTATCATAAATAAATAAATAAATAAAGGTGTGTGTAGTATTTAAAAAAAAAATTAAAAAAACAAAAAAAACCGAAAACCTCTATCCATTTCAATTAAATATAAATTCAAAATTCTACATAAATTACAATGTTTGCAGAAGCATTAACTATAAGTCTTTATATAGATGACATTGTTATTACTTTATAAATATGCATATATATTTATAGATGTATGAAAACAGATAGAGAGATATACATTTAAACTAACCACATTGGCCAAAGGAAAAAGAGAGTTTGAAAGATCCAGCTAGCAAAGAGGCAAAGAAAATGAGCACAAACTTTGCTTGCTCTAATTCTGTGCTACTAAAAAGCAATACATAAGGATAAAACTCCATTTGAAGGTATGATATCTCATAGAACATCAGGCAATCATGCACCTATACAGTAATGATGGTAATAATCCAATATTAATAATTTTACACTTAAATTCACAGCAATTACTTTATGTTTTAAAAATGTACTCATGAAAACCATTAGACAAATTCAGTACACCAAGAGTGGGGAAAATTAAACCTCATTATTTTAAAACAAATATAAAGCATAAAGATCCTTAGATCTGAAAAAAGGGAAAACAAGATTCTGGACCCCGAGAAGGAAAATGAAATAATTATACAAGAAAACAAAGCTGAATTATTTTGGTTATGTTAAATATTTGAGATTGTTAATTAATAGTTTGGTTAATACAAATGAATGATATATGACTGCATTGAACCCCATCTCATTCTGGGAAATAACAAGTAAAAGAGAATAAAAATTATGTTTAACCAAAAGAACCAAGGAATGCTTTTTCCAATTTTGGGGAACACTCTCTTTCACTGAACATAAGATCGTGAATGAGTTAGGAGCCACAATTTATTGAAAAACAATGCAAGTTGCATTTCAAGAACCATTTAAAGAATATAAGTGGTGTGATATATATACTTCAAAGGCTGGATGTTTTATTCATTCAGAATATTGTATCTTGATTTAGGTAATACATGATAAAAAGTGAAGGAAACTACAAGCTCTTCAACTCAGAGATAAAAACTTATATTTATGATTTATTGTCCTGATCCTTTGCTCACCCATGTTCACAATTACTTTTCCTCTTCATCCCTTTCTAAACTTCCACACCCCACTTTACAAATCTCCACTTAATAATTTACCTGTCAGGATTGCTGCCGAAATATGATGATTTCATTGATTTTTCCCACCATTAATTTATTCAACAAATATTTATTTAGCAGAATACACGTATAAAATATAGTGCTGTGAACTGGAGATATAACGATGAACAAAAGTAGACAACATTCTTTACCCTCATGGAGCTTACCTTCGATTTGGGAATAAAAGTATGAATTTTTTAAAAAATTAAAAATACATCATGAGATACATATTATCAATGTGGATGTTTGTAAATATCTTCTCCGGATATAGACATAAAAAAAAGAAAACATTAAATGTGTGTCAAGAAAGAAGCAACCAGAATGGTTTAAGAACCACACTTCCTACATTCACAAGGAATTGTATACCACTCCAGTAATTTATATGTTGGCTGCGTGCTGACTATGTAGAATTGCCTATATTTTGGGGAAGAGATCAAGAGACCAACATGTTTAAGTAGAATCGCATGATTATAAGATAAATTATGTTGGCTTAGAAACCAATAAAATTCTAGGAATTTATAAGTAGTAGATATTCCAAGAGGATAGCAGAATTTAATTAGAGTTGTTTTGGATAGAATATATGATTCATCTCCTCCCCTAAGGACTAAAATTCTTTATTAGATGTTGTTTATATTAATAACCACTGGTCTATAAACTCAGATTATAGAATATACCATAGAGTAAAAGTGCAGCATACTATTCAAGTTGTACAACAGTGGGAACAAAGTTAATTTGAGAATCCAGGAAAGCTTCTCTGAGGAAGGAATTTTAAAATGAGAGATGGGTGACTAGAAATCACACAAGTAAATGTTAAGCTCTGTGAAGGGATGGGTTCTCAGCAGAAAAGGTGGCCCGGTATTAAGATAGATGGTTTATTTTTTTTTTTTTTTTTTTTTTTTTTTTTAGATAGATGGTTTATAATGCAGGAATATTGTACAGACATTGCTCTTTCAATACTTACATAAATAAGAGGCAAGGTTTAGGATTTCTGAATGGCTGACAACTGGAACTAAACTCTGCAAAAACCTAGGAGTTCACATTTCTGTAAAACAGGCATTAAAATATCTCCATTGGCCGAGAGACTCAGTAAGTAAGAAAGTTGGTTATTTTGAAAGTGTTATGAAAAAGATTCACTGCAAGGAATCAGAATCCCAAGCTACTGCCAGATGCAGAAAAAAATGTATAATTCATATGGTACAAGGATAATGAAAATCTCAATCCAATAAGTTACTATAAAAGAAGCTTTGGAAACATTGAGACCCATAGACACTCCACAGAAGTAAATATGAAACTGCTTAAAGGAAGTCTGCACAATCCCTGCAGAAATAATTACTCTCTGGGGTGCCTGGGTAGCTCAGGTGGTTAAGTGTCTGCCTTTGGCTCATGTCATGATCCTGGGGTCCTGGAATTGAGCCCTGAGTTGGACTCGCTGCTCAGTGGGGAGTCTGCTTCTCCCACTTCCTCTGACAATCTCCCTGCTTGTGCTTTCTCTCAAATAAAGAAAATATTTTTAAAAATTTACTTTGAAAATGAGGTTACAGTTAAAATTTCATACCACAAAAGGAAGCAAACCACCATGAGAGAGTGAGCAAGTAAAAAATAAAAACATAAGAAGTAACACGTTGTAAACTATATAGATAATAGAAAAATTGAGAGTATTTAAAGTAAGTTTTTTTAAGGTAATCAAGTTAAAGGAAGGACTAGATACCACAAAGGCAAGTTCAGGACACCACAGCAAAAATGACAAATAATCAAATAGAAATTTTTGAAATAAAAATACAGTCATTTGAATAAAGAACTTGAGAGAAAGAAAAACATAAATTTAAAAAGACTTAGTGAAAGAGAACATAGTCTGAGGAACTTAGTTGGATTGCAGCATAGATCATTAAAGAAACAGTAGATATGAAAGAGAAATCCAAGCAATGTGGAGGATAATATAGAAAAATCTAATCAAGTGTTATCTAATCAGAGTTCCAGAAGGAGAGAATTAAAAAGATCAAGAGATTGTTTCAGCCTCTCAGGTCTCAATGAGACCCAGTGATGCTCCAGAGTGGGAGACAAGCCAATTTGGAAACAGATTGAATCCAGCTTCATTCAACATTACCACCAGTTATTTGATAATGACAGAACCCACCTAGGGACAATTTATATTGACGCATCCTGCCTTACGTCATCCTGCCTTCCATCCTGTGAAGGACAGCAGTTCCAGGATAAAGCTGTCATTGTGAAGTGGTCTAGAACTCCATTCCAGAAAATCCAGCAAAGCATCACTGTGCAGGACCATCATCCCACACCAGATAGCTGCATCATCAGCATGATTGTGGGCCAGTTCAAAGCTGATAAAGCTGATAAAAACTCTATCATGAGGTTCCACCAGATGTTCCTATTAAAGAACATCAACAAAGGTTGAGTTCTCACCAATGACATGTTCAGGCTTGTTTGCACAACTTTGGCTCATCTCCCAGCCAGGAACTCAGGATGTTTCCATTTCCTTCCTCTTTCCAATACTATTCACACTCCTCCATATGCTCCAAATATACACAAATGAGCAGGGCCATGGTAGGAGTGGATGCAGTGCTCTGCTCTTACCAAGGTATTGTGCATAATATTTGGACGCTAGACTAGTTGCATATGACAGAAGTTTGTATAGTATCACCTTAAACCTTTGAAAGACTTAAATAATGCAAAATAATTTAAATAAAAATTGAAATGTAAACAAAACAACAAAAAGCTGACAAAACCCCATTCACTGGCCTTTTGGACATGCTGCCTGTCAACAACTATGTGGACATTAAAAGTATACATAGATTTCAATCTTCTAAGTGTGTATTCTCTATTCCTTCAGTTCCCTTGATGTCACCTTTAGAATGCAAGTAGACAGCATGCAGGAAAAACATGCTTTACTACAAATAAGGACACAAGATAACCTTTTATTGTCCTTATCAAAAGATCTATCTACAGGAGAACATATAATTAGATGGCCCTGGAAATGGCAAATAATTTCACAGTGTATGAGGTTTTCACACCTGTGGGAAATAGGTATAGAACAGGACTTAAACATCACCCCATTTCTTCACCCCACTCCATCAAAAACAAAAGTATGCAGCCCCAATAAAAACTGACACTATCCGGGCAGCCCTGGTGGGGCAGCGGTTTAGCGCTGCCTGCAGCGCAGGGCGTGATCCTGGAGGCCCGGGATCGAGTCCCAAGTCGGGCTCCCTTGCATGGAGCCTGCTTCTCCCTCTGCCTGTCTCTCTGCCTGTCTCTCTCTCTCTCTCTCTTTCTGAATGAATAAATAAATCTTAAAAAAAAAAAAACCTGACACTATCCTAATTGCCTTATGTAGCATTGTAATGCACCCACTATCCTTTTTGGGTTTGCCCCAATATGTAACAGAATGGAAGCAAACAATTTGATACTGTAAACCTGGAGCTTAAGCTTAGCTGGGGGTTGTGGTATCCCAGAGTAACACCACTACCTGCATTCTATTTAACAATCATGACCTACCTTCTTTGGTGCCTACTTAACATCTTACTCTTTGTCCTTAGATTCTTCATGGGAAACAGGCTTGCCTATTGGGCCCTGATTGTGGCTTCTATACAGAATAAGAATTACTCTTGAATGTGTAGTGAACTTCCTTTATCAGCAAATACTGGCCCCCATGGTGAATTCAAGCTATCAATCTTACCATTTCAAAATCTTCTACATTTTTTATAACACCACGATGCCCCTACCCTGACTCATGTGTATTCCTTAGATATCTGGATTCTGTACTCCCCTCCTGGGAAGACACGAAGAGGAAAATTTTCTAATTGATAAAGACACAAATAAATAAGACTCTGCAAAGCAAACAAACAAATAAAGATGAGAAAGAGAAAACTTTCCAAAAGTAATTGGTTGGAGATTTTCCAGAATTGAGGAAACACAAAACTTCTTAGTCTTAAGGAATATACTAGGTACAGAAGAAAATGCAATAAGACTACATTTAGACTCATCAAGTGGTAAAAACAAAAAGTATCAAAGACAAAGAGAAAAATCTTAATTCCTACCAGAGAGAAAAGATTAATTATCTACAATGGAATTATAATCACACTTACCTAAGACTTCTCATTAGCAACAATAAATGTCAGAAGTAAATGAAACAATATCTTCAAAGTTCTGACAGAACATAACTATGGACTTAAATTATCAACTAATTTAAAGTGTCATTTAAGAATAAGACTGAAATAAATTTTCAGACCTACAAGATTTCAGGGCTTACTACTACAGAGTATACATCAGTATGAAAGAAATGAAGGGTTGGGATGCAGGCACAATGGTGAAGAAGGAAATAGGTAAATTGTGTCGGTAAATTTGAACTAGTAATGGGTCATTCTAAATGAAAAGTAATAATCAATTTAGGTAATAATGAGTACTGGAGAATTTTTTAAAAATGGGCACCTAAAATGCTAGAAAGCAATAGTATAGAAATGCTAAATATTTGAATGAAAGTATTCTAAAATATTTGTAGGAAAAAGGATATAGACACTAATTATAATTTAGGTTAAGTACAATTGTTAAAATGTAAAGGACAACTAAAATACAATAAATATAAATTCCAAACAACTAAAGGAAGGGGAAATATATGAAATATGTGATAAAATCTGATCAATTCAATGATGACAAGAAAGGATTTAGTAGAAATGACTCCAATTATGTAATAATCATGACTAATGAAATTATTGGGGTCGGGGAAATATGGCAGAGGAGTAGGGTCCCCAAGTCACCAATCCCCACCAACTTACCTAGAAACTTTCAAATTATCATGAAAACCTACGAATTCAACCTGAGATTTAAAGAGAGAGCAGTTGAAATGCTCAGAGAGGTGTTTGCAATTATAAAAAGTACAGCTCCTTTTTAGCCACTCTGCACTGAGCAAAATGACTAGAAAGAAGAACTCACCAAAAAAGAAAGAATCAGAAACAGTACTCTCTGCCACAGAGTCACAGAATTTGGATTACACTTCAATGTCAGAAAGCCAATTCAGAAGCACAGTTAAAAAGCTATTGGTGGCTCTGGAAAAAAGCATAAAGGATTCAAGAGACTTCATGACTGCAGAATTTAGATCGAATCAGGCCAAAATTAAATATCAATTAAATGAAATGCAATGCAAACTGGAGGTCCTAACGACGAGGGTTAGTGAGGTAGAAGAACGAGTGAGCGACATAGAAGACAGTTGATGGCAAGGAAGAAAGCTGAGGAAACAAGAGAAAAACAATTAAAAGACCATGAGGAAAGGTTAAGAGAAATAAAGGACAGCCTCAGAAGGAAAAATCTATGTTTAATTGGGGTTCCAGAGGGCACCAAGAAGGACAGAGGACAATGAAGCATATTTGAACAAATCATAGCTGAGAATTTCCCTAATTGGGGGAAGGAAACAGCCATTCAGACCCAGGAGATAGATTCCCCCCTAAAATCAATAAAAACCATTCAACACCTCAACATTTAATAGTGAAACTTGCAAATTCCAAAGATAGAAAGTCCTTAAAGCAGCAAGAGACAAGGGATCACTAACTTATATGTGGAGAACTATTACATTAACAACAGACCTCTCCACAGAGACCTGGCAGGCTAGAAAGGGCTGGCATGATATATTCAACGACTAAAGGAGAATAACATGCAGCCAAGAATACTTGATCCACCAAGGATCTCATTCAGAATAGGAGATATAAAGAGCTTCCAAGATAGACAGAAACTGAAAGAATATGTGACCACCAAACCAGCTCTGCAAGACAAGTCCCCCCTTAATAGGGGGACTTTGTAAAAGAAAGAGGAAGCTCAAAGAAATAATCCACAAAAATAGGGACTGAATAGGTATTATGATAACACTAAATTCATGTCTTTCAATAGTAACTCTGAATGTGAATGGGCTTAATGATCCTATCAAAAGACGCAGGGTTACAGACTGGATAAAAAAGCAATACCCATCTATTTCCTTTCTACAAGAGACTCATTCTAGACCTAAGGATACCTACAGCCTGAAAAGGAAAGGTTGAAGAACGGTTCACCATTCAAATGGTCCTCAAAAGAAAGCAGGAGCAGCAATCCTCATATCAGATAAATTAGAGTGTATCCCAAAGACTGTAGTAAGAGATGAAGAGGGACACTATATCATACTTAAAGGGTCTATCCAACAAGAGGACCTACAAAAAAGAATATTTATGCCCCTAATGTAGGACCTGCCAAACATTTCAATCAATTAATAACCAAAGTAAAGACATATTAGATAATAATACATTAATACTGGGAGACTTCAACATGGCACTTTCTGCAAATGACAGATTTTCTAAGCACAACATCTCCAAGGAAACAAGAGCTTTAAATGATACACTGGGCCAGATGGATTTCACAGATATTTACAGAACTTTATATCCAAATGCAACTGAATACATATTCTTCTCAAGTTCACATGGAACTTTCTCCAGAATAGACCACATACTGGGTCACAAATCAGGTCTTAACCAATACCAAAAGATTGGGATTGTCCCCTGTATATTTTCAAGCCATAAGGCTTTAAAACTTGAACTCAATCACAAGAAGAAATTTGGAAGAGACTCAAACATGTGGAGATTAAGAGCATCCCGCTAAAAGATGGAAGGGTCAACAGTAAATTAGAGAAAAATTCAAACGATTCATGGAAACTAATGAGAATGAAGATACAACCATTCAAAACATTTGGAATACAGCAAAGCAGTCCTAAGAGAGAAATACATTGCAACACAAGCATCCCTCAAAAAATTGGAAAAAACTCAAATACACAAGCTAACCTCACACCTAAGGGAACTGGAGGAAGAAAAGCAAATAAACCTACACCAAGCAGAAGAAGAGAGTTAAAGATTTGAGCAGAACTAAGAGAAATAGAGGCCAAAAGAACTGTATAACAGATCGACAAAACCTGGAGTTGGTTCTTTTTTTTTTTTTTTTTTTGGAGTTGGTTCTTTCAAAGAATTAATAAATAGATAAACCATTAGCAGCCTTATTAAAACAAAAGGGAAAAGACTCAAATTAATAAAATGATGAATGGAAAAGGAGATATACCAATACCAAGGAAATACAGTGATTTTAAAAACATATTATGCACAGCTATATGTCAATAAGCATACTAGAAGAAATGTAGGCATTTCTGGAAATCCACAAACTGGAACAGGAAGAAATAGAAAACCTGAAAAGACCAATAACCAGGGAGTAAATTGAAGCAGTCATTCAAAACCTCCTAAGACAAAAAAGTCCAGTGCCAGATGGCTTTCCAGGGGAATTCTATCAAACGTTCCAAGAAGAAGCAATACCTATTCTACTAAAGCTCTTCGGAAACATAGAAAGAGATGCAATTCTTCCAAAGGCATTCTATGAGGCCCGCATCACCTTAATTCCAAAACCAGACAAAGACCCCACCAAAAAGGAGAATTCTAGACCAATATCCCTGAAGAACACAGATGCAAAGATTCTCAGCAAGATACTAGCCAATAGAATCCAACAATACATTAATAAGATTATTCACTATGATCAAGTGGGATTTATCCCCAAGATGCAAGGCTGGTTCAAAACTCATGGAGCAATCAACGTGATAAATCATATCAACAAAAGAAAAAACAAGAACCATATGATCCTCTCAAAGATGCAGAGAAAACATTTGACAAGATAGAGCATCCTTTCCCGATCAAAACTCTTCAGAGTGTAGGGATAGAGGGAACATGCCTCAGCATCTTAAAAGCCATTTACAAAAATCACACAGCAAGTATCATTCTCAATGGGGGAAACACTGGGAGCTTTTCCCCTAATATCAGGAACACGACAGGGATGTCCACTTACACCGCTGCTATTCAACATAGTAATAGAAGTCCTAGCCTCAGAAATCAGACAACAAAAGGAAATGAAAGGCATTCAAATTGGCACAGAGGAAATCAAACTCTCCCTCTTCACAGATGACATGATACTGTACTTACAAAACCCAAAAGACTTCACCCCAAGATTCCTGGAACACATACAGCAATTTGGCAGTGTGGCAGGATACAAAATCAATGCCCAGAAGTCAGTGGAATTTCTATACACTAACAATGAGACTGAAGAAAGAGAAATTAAGGAGTGAATCCCATTTACAATCTCACCCAAAAGCATAAGATACCTAGGAATAAACCTAACCAAGAGAGGTAAAGGATCTATACCCTAAAATCTACAGAACACTTCTGAAAGTAATTTAGGAAGACACAAAGAGATGGAAAGATATTCCATGCTCATAGATTGGAAGAATTAATATTGTAAAAATGTCAATGTTACCCAGGGCAATTTACACATTTCATGCAATCCCTATCAAAATACCATGGACTAAAAAAAAAATACCATGGACTTTCTTCAGACAGTTGGAACAAATCATCTTAAGATTTGTGTGAATCAGAAAAGACCCCGAATAGCCAGGGGAATTTTGAAAAAGAAAACTAGTGCTGGGGGCATCAGAATGCCAGATCTCAAGTTGTACTACCAAGCTATGATCATCAAGAGAGTGTGGTACTGGCACAAAAATAAACACATACATCAATGGAACAGAATAGAGAACCCAGAGATTGGCTCTCAACTCTATAGTCAACTAATATTTGACAAAGCAGGAAAGACTATCCACTAGAAGGACAGTCTCTTCAATAAGTGGTTCTGAGAAAATTGGACAGCCACGTGCAGAAGAATGAAACTAGACCATTCTCTTATACCATACACAAAGTTAAACTCAAAATGGATGAAAGATCATAATGTGAGGCAAGAATCCATCAAAATCCTAGAGGAGAACACAGGCCACTCCATTTGGAACTTGGCCACAGCAACTTCTTGCAAGATACATCTATGAAGGCAAGGGAAACAAAAGCAAAAATGAACTATTGGGATTCTATCAAGATAAAAGACTTCTGCACAGCAAAAGAAATGTCGACAAAACTCAAAGACAACCTACTGAATGGGAAAAGATATTTGCAAATGACATATCAGAGAAAGGGCTAGCATCCAAGATCTATAAAAAACTTATTAAGCTCAACAGCAAGGAAATAAACAATCAAATTATGAAATGGGCAAAAGACATGAAAGAAATTTCACAGAGAAAGACGTAGACATGGCCAACCAGCACATGAGAAAATGCTCAGCATCACTTGCCATCTTGAAAATAGAAAAATCAAAACCACAATGAGAGACCACCTCACACCAGTGAGAATGGGGAAAATTAACAAGACAGGAAACATCAAATGTTGGAGGGGATGTGGAGAAAGGGGAACCCTCTTGCCCTGTTTGTGGGAATGTGAACTAGTACAGCCACTCTGGAAATCTGTGTGGAGGTTCCCCAAGGAGTTAAAAATTGGTCTACCCTATGACTCAGCAATTGCACTGCTGGGGATTTACCCCAAACATACAGATGCAGTGAAACGCTGGAACACCTGAACCCCAATGTTCCTAGCAGCAATGTCCACAATAGCCAAACTGTGGAAGGAGCCTCGGTGTCCATCGAAAGATGAATGGATAAAGAAGATGTGGTTTATGTATACAATGGAATATTACTCAGCCATTAGAAATGACAAATACCCACCATTTGCTTCGACGTGGATGGAACTGGAGGGTATTATGCTGAGTGAAATGAGTCAATCGGAGAAGGACAAACATTATATGGTCTCATTCATTTGGGGAATATAAAAAATAGTGAAAGGGAATAAAGGGGAAAGGAGTGGGAAATATCAGTGAGGATGACAGAACATGAGAGACACCTAACTCTGGGAAAGGAACAAGGGGTAGTGGAAAGGGAGGTTGTGGTGACTGGGTGATGGGCACTGAGGGAGGCACTTGATGGGAGGAGCACTGAGTGTTATGCTATATGTTGGCACATCGAACTCCAATTAAAAATATACAAAAATGACTTAAATTTATTAAATGATATATTAAAAGACTGGTAGAATACAACCTAGATGTTAATGAAGACAGACTGACAAAATACGAAGATACACCACAATAATATTAACAGCATTAACCAATAGCAAACCAATGCATAAGATGGAAAACTATACAGTTCATAAAATAAGACTATCTCTACATCTTTGCATCTTAACCCGTGTAAATGAAGAACTATGATGACAAATTTTAAGAAATATTTAATTAATTAAATTTATTTATTTATTTATTTATTTATTTATTTAAGAGAGAGATTGCATATGCAAGTGGGAGAATCAACAGAGAAAGAATATCCAAGCCAATATCTCCCCAGTTGGGGAGAGAGCCCGATGACATGGGGCTCAATCTCATTAGCCATGACACCCAGAATTGAGCTCAATCCAGGAGTCATATGTGTAATCTACTGTGCTACGCAAGTGCCCTGTGATGATTAACTTTTGAAATGCAAAATTATTTTGCAGTGTTGTGCCATTTATGTAAGCTTTAAATTTCAAAATATTTTATTTTATTCATGGAAATGCAAAGTATATATGTGATATTTATAAAACGTGGATTAAGGATGTTTATAGTGGTAACAAATGTAATGCAATTTATTTTTACTTTTAATTTTTTTTATCATAAGTGTACTCCTTAATCCCTATATCCTATTTCACCCATTCCACTGCCCACTTCCCTTTTGGTAACTATTAGTTTGTTCTCTGTAAAGAGTCTCTTAGTCTACCTCTATCTCTCTTTTATATTCTTAACTCATTTGTTTTATTTCTCAAGTTCCACATATGGGAAGATCATATGGTATCTGTTTTCCTGATTGACTTATTTTGCTTAGCATTACAGTCACTAGATCCATCCATGTTGCAAACAGCAAGATTTCATTCTTTTTTAATGGTTGAGTAATATTCTGTTCTCTGAGTGAATAGATAGATAGATAGATAGATAGATAGATAGATAGACTGCTTCCATAGTTTGGCTATTATAAATAATGCCGCAATAAACATAGGGGTACATTTATCTCTTTAAGTGTTTTTGTAGTTTGGGGATAAATTCCCAGTAGTGCAATTACAGGTTCATAGGATGGTTCTATGTTTAACTTTTTTGAGGAAACTCCATACTGTTTTCCACAATGCTGTACTTGTTTGTATTCCCATCAATAGTTCAAGACAGCTAATTTTTCTGATTTACTTCTTAAAGATATCAAAAATACATCAAATTAAGATGATATTATAATATTAATATTTATTCAGAATTTAATATTACTCAGGGATTGTTCTAAGCACTTTATATGTATTAAGTTATTTAATCTGACCCTGTGAGATTGATATTCTTAATTTTGTGTATTGGATACCCAGGAGTTCGTTTTATTACAATCTATCATTTTTATGTTTGAAATATTTAATAATAATAACAATATAAAATAAAATGTTTCGGTTGTTTAGGGAATCACTGGCAATTTTTCAGACTATAATTTCAAGGGATAGAATTTAGGCCAAAGAAAATAATGATAAATTATAACAGACTTAACTCACTTAAAAAGTTCTACAGTGCATTTCTCCCCTCCTCCAGACATGCAATTTAGGTTTACAAAAGCATAATTTCTAAGCATAAAGGGTATGTTTGTTATTTTATTTTCGTCTCCACATGACCTTCAATAGTGGGCTCAAAATCAAACTGGTTTCAATAGATGCTGATTAATACAAAAGAGGAGCAGGTGATATATTTTAAGCTCTATAAGCAGATTAGAGGCTATTTTTTGAAATCTGTTATTTGAAAAGTCAATTCTTCTACTTTTTTCTCATTTTCAAATATGATGTAATAATCTAGTGCATGTTCTCTTTCATTGCTGAGGAAAATGCTGTAGATCCACTTGCAAAATATCAAATTTAAGGTGTTTCTTAAAAAGCAGTATGACACATATTGATGCCCATTAAAAATACAAAAATATGATGATAGTCCACATGCATTTACAATATGCCTGGATGGTTTGGGGTCCCATGTGGTAGAGATACAAGTACAGCAAAGGTGGATAAATATTGTCCTCAAAAAGCTTTATCAAACACTTTATAAAAGGCATCTTACCATGTGCTTTTTAATGTACACTTTACCAAATTTAACTCAAGAATTAGAATTTGGTCTGATAGAATCTGAAATACTTTGTTTTGGCAAGATCAGCGTATTGGTATTTCTGCTAATTCTGCATCACAAATATCATTTTTGAAAGTCTCAATCAATAATACTTAACACATTGGGAAGCAATGAAAGAACACAGGCATTAGTATACCAGATTCTTGAGCTAACTACTTCTCTCAAAGTCTCTAGTAAACTAGAGGGCATTAAACTATATCATCTTGAAGATTTTGTCCCTATATCTCTCCAGGAGAATGATTTTTAAAAGCCTGAATCTGCACATTAAAAAGTAACATCAATTTTAAAGACCTAAGAAAATTTTATTTAAAACATTTTTGAAGATTACATAAAAATAAGGCAGCAGAACCAGTTCTTTTTTTCTTTTCTTTTTATTGGTGTTCAATTTACCAACATACAGAATAACCCCCAGTGCCCGTCACCCAATCCAGTTCTTTTCAAGAAGTAACAGTGGTAGAGTGCCTCAGTGGCACAGTCAGTTAAACATTAATTAGACTCTTGGTTTCAGCCAGGTCTTGATGTTAGAGTCTTGAGATTAAGCCCCATGTTGGCTACACTCAGCACAGAGTCTCCTTAAGTTTCTCTCTCCCTCTCCCTCGCTCCTCCACCCCTCCACACACTCTCTGTCTCATGTTTCTCAAATAAAGAAATAAATCGGGATCCCTGGGTGGCGCAGCGGTTTGGCGCCTGCCTTTGGCCCAGGGCGCGATCCTGGAGACCTGGAATCAAATCCCACGTTGGACTCCCGGTGCATGGAGCCTGCTTCTCCCTCTGCCTGTGTCTCTGCCTCTCTCTCTCTCTCTGTGTGTGTGACTATCATAAATAAATAAAAAATTTAAAAAAAGAAATAAATCTTTTTTAAAAAGGAAGTAACAGTGGAGAAGCTAGGTTATTGAAATTCTTAATTTGGAGATTTGGAGAACTTGCATTTCATATAACCCTAATAAAATGTTTTTGAGGACTACTATGATAAATTTCAGATTCTGGATAACATGAGGGGATGCTGGAAATTTGTGTTGTGCGTGTAGAATCTATTGGGTTGAATAAATAATTTGATTAATAATGAATATGTAAGAGCAGTACCTGCACTATTTCAAACATCAATCAATGGCTTGATTAATGATTTCAGAGGGATAGAAAGGAAAGTTTGTAAAAAAGGAAGTCTGAATATATTTTAGCCCTAAAACAAATAATGTGTGGCTTAGTTATCCAAATATATTGATAGTTATTTAGAAAATACGATCATGCCTCTTTTCTCTTGGAAAGTTATTCTGCCATGGAGTTCCCTATGCTTCCTGTAGAAGTAATAATCCCCTCTTCTGTGTGGGTACTTTAAAGATAACATATCAAATAGTTAATTTTATTTACACATCCACTAGATAAAGTAGACACACATTTCCTGATTTCACAGATGTAGAAATATAAGTTTAGAGATATTAAGTGCTCTGGTAAGTGGTAAAACCAGGATAAGAACCTAGGTCAATGTCTCTATACATTAAATTGCTCCCTATGGTGTCATCATGCCCGAACTCTAATAAAAGTGTTTTACTCACATTAACAAACATTACCTTTTTTTTTTATTACAAAAGGTATGTCTCTTTTGCATAATGTAAGTTGTATTTTTTATTTTTAATTTTTTGTTTTTCAATTTTATTTTTAATTTTTATTTTTTTAATTTATTTTTTATTGGTGTTCAATTTGCCAACATATAGAATAACACCCAATGCTCATCCCATCAAGTGTCCCCCTCAGTGCCCGTCACCCAGTCACTCCCAATGCCCCCTCCCTTTCTACCACCGCTTGTCCGTTTCCCAGAGTTAGGAGTCTCTCATGTTCTGTCTCCCTTTCTGATATTTCCCATTCATTTTTTCTCCTTTCCCCTTTATTCCCTTTCACTATCTTTTATATTCCCCAAATGAATGAGACCATATAATGTTTGTCCTTCTCCGACTGACTTATTTCACTCAGCATAATACCCTCCAGTTCCATCCACTTCGAAGCAAACGGTGGGTATTTGTCATTTCTAATGGCTGAGTAATATTCCATTGTATACATAGACCACATCTTTTTTATCCATTCATCTTTCGATGGACACCGAGGCTCCTTCCACAGTTTGGCTATTGTGGACATTGCTGCTATAAACATCAGGGTGCAAGTGTCCCGGTGAACAAACATTACCTTTAAGATTGATGGCAATATATTTTTATCAGGTGACACAAATTCCATATTCCTTTTGTAGGAGAATTGGGTGTTTTACTCAGCTTTCTCTTCTATATTTTCTCTAGTTTGGATTGCCTTCAGAAAAAAAATGTATTCTCTTCTCGTTAGGTCATATGATAAACCTAGAGAGAATGGCTCTCAGAGGTGGATGGATGAAAGTTATTCAGAACTGTCTGTGACTGGGTGGACAAGTCTAAATGATTTGGGGGAATGATAGCAAGCAGTTTTAATTGTCAGATCCTTTTGATTTTGATTGTTATCACTCCTGAATGTATCTCTCAACTGATTCCAATTGCAGAGGAAGAATGGGTGTTTTTACTGGGCCCACTAGAACACCAACATTGGCCTTAATTTAATTATTAATTTTATTTTTTCAAAAAAATTTTATTTATGTATTAGAAAGAGAGAGAGCATGAGCAGGAGGAGGAGGAGCAGAGGGAGAGGGAGCAGCAGACTCCCCACTAAGCAGAGAGACCGATGAGGGAGGGCTGGATTCCAGGGTCACTGAGATCCTGAATTGAGCCAAAGACAGACACTTAACAGACTGAGCCACACAGGTGCTCCTTAATGATTAATTGCCATGACTATCTCTATTGTGAATGTAATATTGGGTACTTGAAAGAGATGATTAAGACACATTATTATAGACTATTAATAAGAAATATACACAATTTTAATATCAAGTATCTCTGATCCAAATAACAGTATTCTTCTTCCTGTTTACTATTTCTCACAACCCCATAAAAGTGCTAAAAGTCCAAGGAAATTTTCTTTTAAATATATGGTTTCTGGATGACTTGTGGCTGGCTAGTGGTTAGACTTCCCTAAAACCTAAACTTCTGATAGATTAACTGGCATTTATGTGGCAGGTCAAGGCAGATCTAGCAGCTGAAAATGCAGGGAATGCTAGCATAATGGACAATTGCCATCAAGGAGGACTGGTGGGAGGCTGCAAAGATATGTGGGTAATACCTGATACAAAAACAAAATTATGTAAAGATAACTTAATACATAAAGATGATTCCAGGCAGTCTAGTTGTGCAACTCAAAAGGGGTTTAAATTGATTGAGATTGAGCCTGGAGACTGAAGTAAATAATAGAGTAAGGCATACCCTAGGCTAGACTCTAAGTTAGTGACTTAGGCATGGAAAAAATTCAAGACTAAACTCATAGAAGGCAGAGTGTTGCCTAAAGGAATAGAGGAAAAGGTCAGTAGTAAAACTAAGGTATAAGGTTGGGTGACAAGTCTGACTTGTTGGTCACCTAGCTATACATTAGATGTTCTATATGTGTTATACTATGCATAAATGGACTATACTTGTTAGTAGAATCTGATTCATGGCTGAGCCTAAAAATCAGAGTTACATTGTCCTAGCTTTGAGGACTAGAGCAAGAAGCCAGGAAAATTATTACCCCGATGTCTAGGGCAATGAGTATTGGTAGAGGAATAGTGTCATGATATGGAGGGGAAAACAGCCTGGGTTTAGCAAACAGGAAACCTGAACTCTAAACCTGGCTCTGCTAATAACTAGTTGGATAATCTTGGACAACTTACTTTTCCTCCCTGAGATTTATTTTTCTCATATATATACTGAGAGATTTGAACTACATATAGATCTCTTTTCATTCTTACAATTTTATCATTCTATGATAAATGACTTTTATTTATTCCATGTTTTTTTGATTCAAGGCAGACATTCTGAGTTGCATAACTGACTCTGAGAACAGACCATGCTTATACAACCAAACCAAAATCTGGACTTTTATTTTTTTCAATTGATTACATCCTACAAATAACCATTAAAAGTAGCATTCTTGTTTTTACTTCTTTGTCCGTCCCCTCTTTTTTGCCAAGATTAAAATGAGGTCACTAAATAGCCATAGGCAGTATAAAATGAGTTTTTGCGGATGCCTGGGTGGCTCAGTGGTTGCGTGTCTGCCTTCAGCTCAGGTCATGATCCTGGGGTCCCTGGATAAAGTTCCACATCAGGCTCCCTGCTGGGAGTCTGCTTCTACCTCTGCCTGTGTCTCTGCCTCTCTCTGTGTGTCTCTCATGAATAAATAAAATATTTTAAAAAATGAGATTTGTTTTTTTTTAGTTTTATTTTGCAACTGAAATAAGCACTTCATATTTCATAGAAAATAATGCTAATACTGGGCATAGACTATATCTGCATTTATATGAGTGGGTAATCGTTAAGCCATTTTTTGTATACTTCACTAACTAAGAAATACTTCCCTTTCCCTCTGAATTTCATCCAAACTACTATGGTTTTGTCTCTTGTTAGATCTGCAAATTTGATTTAGTAATGCTTAAATGAAATATATCTGGTCTTTCCATCTTCCAAGTATGGGAAATATGGATCCATTTGTATTTTCTTTTCCTTTTAATGTTATATGCTAGTTAGTTTGGAAAGATTTGCTGGCCAACAATGTTCTTATGTGGCAGAATTGCATCTGATGGATAATACTATCCATGCCTCATTTGACAGTGTTTCACAGTTTATAGCATCATATTGACTATGTGATAATGTTCCCTTGGTAAGCCTTGAGATTTCTTGACTCAGGATGACAAAAAAATAACAAGAAAGGTACATACCCCTAAATAGGTTTCTGTTATATTACTTTATTTCTCACTTTTAAAAGTATTTAATCATCCCATAACTATCTATCTTTTTCTAACCTTTAGACACTTTGGTTTAAAAGCTAGCACTTGAGTTTTATTTTGGAATATATGTCTCAGTTAAAATGCATCAACACAATTATTCCTTGACTCTTCTTTCTAATATTGTGAGAAATTAAGTGAGTCAATTAAAACTATGGGATTGAGTCCTTATTTCATTTTGGTTGTAAAAGAATAGTTTTTCAAAGTCAATAGTATAGAATACAAGAACTATAAGAAAATAAATAAAAGAAAATGCATTCTAACAGAGTTTATACTAGTTAATATTTTCATTTTAAGTTCTTTGAAGAGCGCTTTAAAATGTATTTAACTATTATTAGACTAATGCCTGTTACCTGTTGATAAATTCTGTAAGTTTGATATGGAACATAGCTTTGGTATATATAGCTGTATGGCTTCTGTCATCTTTTATTTCATTGTCAGTTTCTCAACTATTTTTTAAAAGATTTTATTTATTTAATCATGAGACAGACAGAGAGAGAGAGAGAGAGACAGGCAGAGGGAGAAGCAGGCTCCATGCAGGGAGCCCGACATGGGACTCGATCCCGGGTCTCCAGGATCAGACCCTGGGCGGAAGGTGGCGCTAAACCGCTGAGCTACCTGGGCTGCCCATCTCCACTCTTATGCATCTAAAAGTGTTTATCCAACCATTTGTTGACAAGAATAGCAATCCCAAAACTTTAATTATTCATTACTATGAGACTTTATCAAAATGTTTCTACAAATACGTGCATGTTTATATAAGATATATCCAAAAATGGCAGTGAGTCCTTAAATTATTACTAGTGCAGAAGAGATGTGAATGGAAATTGTGTGATTAGGAGAGGAATTTTATAACATATTACTTATATATCTTTAATTCATAGCATTAAGGCTTATGAAGTTACTATGAATTGGTCTCAGTAATGGATGGTAATTAGATTTTCTTTATATCTTGAAGCTGTTACTAATATAGTGACAATTTTTGGTCAAAAGAGTTTTAACACTTTGTTTTTATTTCCATGAAACTAAAGTATTGGTTTTGGCTTTCATTTATTTGCTGTACATCTAATACCATGAGGCAGTGTGGCATGGATTGGTGTACATGAATGAGGCATTTGATACATATCTGTCATATGAATGTATGTAAGGTAGCATGCCTTCTCTTAAGAAGTTTACAGTATCATGAGTAAGATAGGAACACAGAAAATTGTGAAGGGAAGGGAGAAGAAATGGGTAGGAAATATCAGAAAGGGAGACAGAACATGAAGACTCCTAACTCTGGGAAATGAACTAGGGGTGGTGGAAGGGGAGGTGGGCGGGGGGGCGGCAGTGAGTGGGTGACGGGCACTGAGAGGGGCACTTGACGGGATGAGCACTGGTTGTTATTCTGTATTTTGGCAAATTGAACACCAATAAAAAATAAATTTATTATTAAAAAAGAAAATATAGTATAGGATAGTATGCAAAAACATTAAAGAGGCTCCTGATAAATACTTAGGCTGTCATTAAAAGTTTTATGTAGAAAGTATTTTTAAGTGGATAACTGAAGGATGAGTAGAGATTTGCTGGCTAATGGCAGTAGGATGGCATAGGGGAGAGATGAAAAAGAAACAGACAAAAGGAACAGCATGCATTCTTAAAATATAGTGAGATCTTGGTGCATTTGAGGACCTCCTAAAGTAAGTATGGTCAACTTGATAATCAATAATGTGCAATGCATGTGAACATATTCAGGCTATTTTTTTCATTCCTAACCTATTTCTAAGTTTAATCTGACCTCCAGCAGCCAGTATCATGAACAATAACAAAGCTAGTTAAGAGAGAATATACCATGGCTAAATCCTTCCTGGTTGGTAATAAGTTAGTTGTATCTTCACATCATCTTGTCATCTCCATTGCCTTAGAGGAAGAGAGAATAGTGCTGAAACTGGGGAAGGTGAACATTTTAATAAATACATACATACATACATATAGAAAGTAAGGCAATGATAACCAGTGATCTTTATAGAATATTACAGTCACTTCAGTACCTTCATTTATTTTATTTCATTTTGACTTTACAATAACTCTGAAGGATAGGAGAGGATAAGTATGCAACACAGAGTCTAGGGTACTTTCTCAAAAGCACACATGAGGAATCAAGCCAGATCTTCTGGTAAGGATTCTTTCTATTACAAAACATTATCTCTCTCATTCTCTCTAAAGCAGATGAACAAACCATCATAATGTTTGGTTACTTCTCCTTTCCTGTTATCTTTCCCATAGGGAAATAAATTAATAATCTCCCATGTAATCTATTACTGAGTATATGTGAATTGGAAACAGACTATTACAAGCAACAACAGTATCTACTGTAGGCCAAGAATTGGGTCAGAGTTTCAGGTCAGGTGCTGAGAGGGTTATATGAAAAGGAAGAGAAATGGAGTTATTAAACACATATGGAACAACTAGAGAATAATCAATCATGCGATACTAAATGAATCTGCAGTAGAAATCAAACCCTGTATTGAAAAAAAATTAAGCTGTGAAAAGGCGGTCAGTTAATTCACATATGGTTTAGATAACAATAAACAGTTTTGGAGTAAGTACAGTGATTTGTTGTCCATAGAAAATAAAAATAGCCACATTTCTAGTTAAAGAAAAAAGAAAATGTCAAATTTTAATGTCACAAGACACAATTATAAAATAATTATGCTTAAAGGAAAATCAGTTTATCTAATTTATTTGTAAAATTTGGATAATTTTAGTCTCTCCCAAGCAATATATGATGCTATCTCAAGGCAATTCTTCTAGCCTACCAGAAGTCATCATTGATTCAAATTATTGCATTACAATCTATGGGAACATTTTGTTCTATGAGAAACAGAAAATATCTAAAGTTATTCAAGAAAAATAAAATGGCTCACCAATTATTAGTGGTGGATTTGTCAGTTCAGTTTAAAATGGGTGACACATAGGATGTGTTATGATTTATAAGTAAAACAAAATTTTTTTAAAAAGTAAGGTCATGAGGTACACACATGGGAAATGATGGAGACATTTGCTAATAGTAACAATATTGAAAATTTATTCAATCCACGAGAAGCAATGCAATCCCAAATATGCCAGCTTTTTAGATGATTTGTTTGTTTGTTTGTTTTAATTAGCTGTGATATAAGTTAAGGTGACTCAGTGCATCTTCCTAGCATCAAGGGATCCCAGATTCTATTTGTGTTGTAAATGGCAGAGTTGCTGCCATTGCCACCCAACTGTCCCCTGAAGGAATGAATGGTTTCAGTGAGTGAAGGCAGCTCTGAACGAGCATGCAAAGTGTGACATTATCTTTTGACTGTTTGGAGATGACTTTATACCTCTGGGACACATCAACCTCAGGTTCACTCTTATTGTTCTGCCACTGTTCTTAAAATGGACAAGAACAAGCCTACAAGATATTCATAAAAATTCCCCCCCGCCCCCACCCATGCTGAGGTCACATTTCCCTACCCATGAGTCTATGGATAATGGAACCTGCTTTACATAGCCTAGGCCAGTAGCTTTCAAACTTGTTTTTATTTAGGTCTATGGTAGGAAATACATTTTTACATAAAGACTCTATAAACATACATACACATAGTAAAAAATATTTTAGTGTAACTACCTTTTACTATCTGCAATGCTTGCTGATATTTTCTATTTTTTTTTTTTTACATTTCTAGTTGCAGCCCATTTAGTTTGTTACAAGACTCACTAATAAATTTCCACTTGCAGTTTACAAAACATTGGTCTAGGAAGCTCTCATTCTGGTAGGTCTACTGTTTCCAATTTGTTTATTCACTAGGAAATGAGGCAAAATCTTAAGCAGTTATGAATTAAGGGTGTGAAGGTTGAAGTAAAGGTATTATTTTAAAGTGCACTTTATAAACTCTAAAATACCGTATTTGTTACTTTTCTTTGATTTGCTAAAAACTGTGTGTCCTAAATGTCCAATTAAGGATGATGATTTTACAGGGATTATGAATTACCACCACACATATATTTTAGCTTCAAATTCTGTCATTTGGCCATGCAAAAAATTTAATATATATAATCCATTGAAACACGTGACATCTATTATGCAATACAAAGATATTTGGAAGATTAAAATTAACTGAATATATTAATGGTCATATGAATCCACAAAATAAGGTATTGCTTATTAGAAAAATGAGTAGCTTATTTAACAGACATGCAAATGATGATCTTGCATGGCAGTTTGTTTTGTTGCCTCAAATAGCAATGATAAATTAATTTCACATTACCTTGACATTAAAAGTATATAGACGAACATATTTATCAACACTGTGTCTGCAAATCTCATATGAAAAATCAAGGAAATAATATATTCTGAAACTATGTTATTGCTTATAATTTTAGTGCTTATGGGGGGCTCATCTTTTTAAATTTTATTTTCCCTTACACCCACAAGAGTTTTTTTCTGGTTGTTTATTTGTTGTTTTATTTAAAAAAAATTGTGGTACAAATAGTAAAGAGTCTAGTTCAAATTAAAATAATAAATATCATGATATTAACACACAGTAGGAGATTAGTAAATGTTTAGTAACTTGATAGTCATATTTAGACTAAATAATTCTGATTCTTGGCCTTTTCTTTTTGTATTATATGTTTACTCTTCCTCATGATATGAAAAAAAGTAAACTTTTGTTAAGTATAACTAGATAAACAGTTTTCCCAAAGGGGTAAAATTTGACTGACTCTCTATTTCTTGTTGCAATGCTTTCAAATTTCCTGGCTGCTCTCTTCCCTTGTGTCATGCTCAATCTTATTGCATGCATTTATTTTAGGTTAGAAGACTATAACATAATATAACATGACTGATGAAAGTGAACATGATTCATTACTATATTTCACACCAGCCTAGAAAAATTTGATTAGATGTGGTTAGAAAAACTTTTTCCAGTGATACGTTTCTCTGGTCTTACTTTGAATATGCATTAGTCTCTAGGAAATAACTTCAAAGTTTCTACAAAAACCAACACAGTACAGAGCTTGCTATGTTAAAATATTTTACATATTTATTTAAGAGTTTTTTCTTTTCTTGTAGAAGGAGACTTTGAAGTTGTTGGTTTTTTTTTTCCATTATGGTTATAAATGCAAGATCAAAGGTTCAAATTATGACCTTTGGGGATGCAGTTTTTTATTACATAATTAATAACACAAAGCTA